>NW_023270469.1:8073107-8141186 GCF_011800145.1 Mirounga leonina
AAATAAATAAATAAATAAATAAATAAATAAATAAATAAATAAATAAATAAATAAGTAAGTCTTTTAAAAAAAATTAGGAGTCTTAAAACCAATTTCAGACCCATTAAGTCAGTATATTTGGGATGGTAGTAGGGTAGGAAGGACAGAATGGGAATCTGCATTTTTTAACATCCCCCCACCCCAGCTTCATTGTGGTGTTCAGGAAAAGCTCCAGAATCACTGAGGTAGAGGAAAGAAGATTCATCTCAGAACAGGAGGAACTTAGGTGCTAGTCTGGCTTCTGACATTTACAGGCCGAAGTGAGTTAACCTTTGTAATTCCCAGTTTCTCATCTGTGAAAAGGAAACACGAACATCCTTCTCTAGCTTATAGAGCAATTTAAAGATCGGTTGGGATAATAAAAACATTAACTGACTTCTATCTAGTCTGTACACAGTTTACAAAGTGATTATATTCACTTTATCTCACTGAAACTCAGGATTGTCCTTATGAAGTCAGTCTTGCTCCCTGTGGACAGGGACAGGAGCTAAGGTAGGCGAGGTTACATCCAGGCTTGTCCAGGCTGCATCATGGCAGAGTTAGTGTGCAAACCAAGGTTTGGACCACCAATGCAGAACTGAACTAAAATCAAGGTGCTATGTCATATGTCAATCTGCTATTTGTGGACATCACTTTGGTCAAGACTGTTTCCCTGGTTACACTACCAAGAGTAGAGGAGCGATCAAGGGAGAATCTATGTTCTAATTGCCCAGATCACAATTATACATGTGAAGAGCAACAATTATTTTCAAACAAAAACTGTGAGGTCATTGGAATACATTTCCTTAGCAATGACATTAGAGAAAGTGCCAGGCTTGGTCTGTCAAATATTTCTAACTCATGCACTCATCTTAAATTAGGAACTTAATTAACTTCATTCATTTGCTTTTTCTGGGTCATTATTTTGTTTCTTCTGCAGGAGAAGGTTTATGCAGGAGAAAAATATTTGGAAAATCATTTGTATTCTCCAAATGCTGTATGAATAAAGGAAAGGGTTTCCATTGGATAGTTTACATTTCTAGTAATAAATTGTCTGCTATTACACCATGTGGAATGGCTGGAGGGGTTTTCACCAAGTTTGGAGGGTATATCTAGGGTGGTCTGACATGAAATATAGGATGTGTTGTGTGTATTAAGTAGATCTTTGGGTGTCAAGGATAGATTCCCCTTCTAAACATAGTCACACATCCTCTGGAATAGCTGCATGTGAAGAGGATTCTGTGGCCAGGACAAGCCACATGTGTTAGATTCGGTAGCTCAGAAAACAACGTGCTATCAAATATGAGCCCAACCTGAAGTCCCAAGGTCAGACATTCTGAACTGTCAATACTTTTCATGATCCAGTCCATTCTTATATGGTAACCCCAGGTTGAGAGTTTGAGGATCAGTTCTGTATTTAACTCAAGTGTTTTACGTTGGGTTCCCCCAAGAGGAGACCTAATACAAGGGTCTGAGTGCAGATGGTTTATTTGGGAAGTGGTCTCAATGCACTGGTAGGGAAAGGGGCAAGTTTGAAGGGGAAGTGAGAAGGCCAAGATAGGACGCATGAGTGTGTAGACTACTGGTGTGGGCAGTTGGTGCTCAGTCCAGCTGGACCTCTCTGAGACTGTAGACAACACTTCACAGTGATCCCACCCAGGGGTGAGGAAGCCAGGGGGGTTTTATGCTCTGACTCCCATTTGTCATGGCTGTTTCCAGGATGTTAAGACCCTGGCACTTCTGACCTGCCCTCCAGTGTCCAGAGAAGGCCCCCAAGCCAGGAATCAGGGAGATTTACAGATAACAGCCCTCAGCTTGACTGGCCACCTACAGTTTCCCGTAACTCAAAAGGCTGTGTCCTGGGTACGTCTGAATGTGGTAATCATGATGATTCACTGGTGATCCAGCAATAGCCATATACTACGTGCCTGTCCTATAGTGGTTACCATAGTAGGTCCCTTATGCATCTCGTTTAACCCGCTCAGCAACCCTATGTCAAAGACATTATGGCTCATATTTCACACCTGAGGATAGGAAGAGTCAGACACCCTCAGTCACTGGCCTGAGGTCACACAGGTGGCAGAGGAAAGCCAGAATCCAAGCCCAGGCCTCTGACTGTAGAACATACTTGCTCCATAGAGGAGGTGGTAAATACAGATCTGGCTAATGGTTGCACTGAACATACATCCAGAGTTCTTTTAACTTTGACACTTTGAGGTAATATTTTTGTTGACTTACATCTGTCTTGAATATTTTCTGAAATCTATCCCTCACCTGCCCCTCTCACCTCCAAGCAAGGCTACAATGTGTTCCACAATAAAATGTGGATACTTTTTTGGCTTAAATAAACATGTTTGTACCTTCTGTGTGTATATAAAGCCTCAGAAAATCAACATGGAGAATTTGGAACAGGTCATAGGGGCCCAGACACTATCATTAACTCATGACAAGAGTAAAAGGACTCCCTCACTTTCTACCACACCTTCCTGCCTTCAAGTTAAAAGAATGTGTTCAACTTAGCTTTATGCAATATCTAGTTTTCTGGGCTCGTTCACAACAAATATTATCAAAGTTTAAGAAAATATGTTGGGCTTCCAACAGGGTTTGAACCATGCAGATGTTAGTGGGATAGAATGTATGAGATAATCTATTTCCTACCATAGGAAGCTTCAGCTGCTCGCAGTGCATTCGTGGTTGACAGAAAAAAAAAAATAATAATAATAAGTAAAAAAAAAAAAAATACAGACGTACATGCATACATACATAAAAAACTATGAAAGTGTGTTTTCCAAATGCAGTCACACTGAAATTCTCAGGTAACCTGGTCAGAGGTAGAAGGACTCTCAAGAGGGGTTCAGCTTTTAATCTCCAAGAGTTCCAGCCACCAGTACGCAGGATTCACCTACTTGAGGCCATAAAAATTTAGAATTTGGAACAGTTAAGATTTGCCACACAGTAAACTGTATAACAACGTCTTTGTTTATTACCCAGCCTCCCCACTCAAGCTCCAAGACAGAAACCAAAGCTATTTTTCCAAATGGATCAATGTCTGAAATATTGGCTTCTATTTCTGAAGAACTCACTTTTGAGCTTGTTTGTCCAATGCTGTAGTTCAAATTAATTTCACCCTTCAGGGATTTGTAGGCATGCTGACAGATTCAATGACAAAAATGGAGTTTTATTGGAAAGGGTGTGAGCCGGGGAAGCAAAGGGCTCGGGGAATAATTTGGTAATGGGCTATGGAGACTTTCTTCTTAGGTCACTGGTTCAGATCTAGAACCTGCTTGGCAGTGATTGAAAATCGTTACCATTTGATAGCTGCCTGACAGGCAGCCGGTAACATGTTGGTGCCCTATTCCTGCAGTTCCTTCTAGGCGAAACAACCACATGACAGGAGGGACGTCATGGATTAAATGAAGCCACAGAAGTTGAATTAACCAGTTTTCTTTCTCAGTTGCTTGCTTCTGAATAGGTTAAAAGTTTTTATCACATTACCAGGTAATGGCTCACAACCAGATTCCAGTGTTTACCTCTGTCTCCCACATCAGTTATTTATTTGTACCTGAATCATGATTCTTTTTCATTGAGGTGTAATTGACATATGACATCATACTGGTTTCAGGTGTACAACATAATGATTTGATATTGTATATATTGCAAAATGAGCACCACAATAAGTCCAATTAACATCCATCACCATATATAGTTATAAAACTATTTTTTTCTTCTGATGAGAAATTTTGAAATCTATTCTCTTAGCAACTTTCAAATATGCAAGTAGTATTACTCACTATAGTCCTCATGATGTACATTGTACCCCCCATGGCTTATTCATTTTATAACTGGAAGTTTGCTTCTTTTGATCTATCCCCTTCACCCATTTCACCCGTATCCTACCCCCCAATTCTGGCAACCACTAATCTGTTCTCTGTATCCATAAGCTTGTGGGTTTTTTTGGTTTTGTTTTTTGTTTGGTTGGTTGGGTTTTTTTTTTTTTTTTTTTGGTTGGTTTTTATTCCACATTTGAGTGAGATCATACAATATTTATCTTGCTTTGTTTGACTTATTTCATTTAGCATAATGCCTTCAAGATCCATCCATGTTGTCACAAATGGCAAGATTTCATTCTTTTTTATGGCTGAGTAATATTCCATCGTATATATATATACCACATCTTCTTTAACCATTCTTCTGTTAGCATTCCAGTGCCTACCTCTTAACAGTGGTTACATCTGATTAAAACCAAGGAGAAAAATGGGAATTAGTGAGAACTGAAGGGTGAGTTACAACAAACCCCACATCAACCAGCTGCTTATAGCTGAGCTAGTAATTTACACATTTATATAAGAACAGAAAATCTTAAAAAGGCCAGAACTAGCATCAGGAAAACACACAGGGACAAGCCCCAAATAGACCAGCTGCAGGAAGAAACTTGGCAGATTTCCATCTCAACGGCCCTTAAGAGACAACCAGGCCAAGGAGCCACATAGGACCCATTATGGGAAGGTTGGCGCCATATTAATTTCGGCATGGCCACTCTCAGCTGGAACCCAGTCACCTGACCACATCTCCACAGGGGTCCATCCTTAATGCAGGCTGGGACAAAATAATGAGGACTTGATTCTAAGCAAGGTAATTTCCTTATTTCAATAGGCTTAAGCCAAAACCTTTAAAATTATTTTAATGTCATTTTTCTTCTTAATGGGACATGTAAGTACTAGGAAAATTATAGGCATTAAAAGGGTTTCTTTGGACTTTTTTTTTTTCTTTTTGTAATTGCCTTTTAGAGGGTGGAACTTTTAATTTGTTCTGAATGTTTCACTCTGATATGAGAAACCTGACCTAAGCCTCATATGCTGAAGTAAGTTCCTCATATTTCCCCCCAAAATAACATTCAAGACACTCACTAGTTTGAGCTCAACATGTTTTCTTACCCCTTAGATGATAAACCACTGGATTTCCAGAGAGGTGACAAGATTTATCTGCAGCTGTTGGCCAAAGTAAAGAGTTTGCCACAACCACGTTAGAGATAAACGTATTCAGCCATGTGACTGATTTTTAAGTAACATCACAACCCGTCCATCTGAATGAACATTGCTCCCTTCAAAGTACACCTGGATGAGACTGATGAATTTAAATGTAGGTCTCTGCCTTAAGTTTTAACTGCAATGATGTCCTGAGCACACTCCCAAATCTGAGTGGCTTATAACCATAAGCATTTTTTTCTTGCTGCCAGGTTTGCATATTGGTTGTGGCTTAGCTGTCTTTGGCCAGAGGCCCTACGTGTCTCTTATTTTAGGACCTAAGCTATAGAGACAACACCTAGGGACCGTTCTTCCCATTGTGGAGAACAGATTAAAAAAGATGAACACACACATGCGGAGCCTCTTACAGCCTTGGCTTGAACTGGCACATAGTCATACCTGATCATGTTCCATTGGCCAAACATGACCAAACCCCAAGTGGGATGATGGGTCAGAGGGAGAAGGGATCTTTGTTGGTCATTAACACAATCCATAGCTGCCACATAGCTTCAAACCCTCTGCTGTACAGGTGTGACTCTTTTATTGACTTAGCACATGTTGATGGGGTCCCTACTCATTACAGGAACTCATTACGGGATTGAGATGAGCAAAATACACTCTTTATATCATGCCATCTTCTCAGAGAACCTCTAATGGAGGTACTTGCTCCATTTTACAGATGAGTCAGTGGTAGCCCAGTATAGTGAAGTTCTATGCCTTGGCCCTAACACTGGAAAGTGGTAGAGCCGGGATCGGAGTCCATATGGTTCTGCAGTACCTGGCTCTGTGCTGAAGCATGGAGCTGGGGGAGGAGGGTCACAGTCCCCATATGTAGATCCTCAGGCCAGTGCACACACCACTATCACCTGAGGGATAAGATTCTGTTTGGAAATGATTTGAGGGCATCTGACCAATTCTGGAAACCAAGGAGGTTGATTAGGCTTGGTATTCCCAGTTGAGGTCTGAAGTGAGATGTGATAATAAATTAAGGAGGCTGATCTTATGTGCCTTATAACCCGGCTTAGGAGGAAATTCTCAAGTGGTATCCCCACCACGTCATCATCCTCTGCCTGTAATGGAGGCTGGAAATATCTTTACCATTGAGGCCCATGCATCGTTAATTATACAGGGAGGAACAGGATGTGTGTGCCTAACTCTTGGATGGGATGAAAGGACAACATTGCCATCCAGCAGGGCTTATATGAAGGGCTGATGCCTATAACACCCCCTCACCTACAGCCAAGTTCAAAGAGAAGAGATGTCACCTCTAGTGAGATCTTCCTTAGTGCCTGCTGCAGAAGGAAATTAGTCCCTGTGTTATGAAGGGAAGCTTTTTCTTTTTTTTTCTTTCTTTCTTTCTTTCTTTCTTTCTTTCTTTTTTTTTTTTTTTTTTGCTGCGAGAAATCAACTTCCCACTGCCCCAGAAATCCTTGAGGTATAACTAAGGAACTGGACCCTGCACAGGTTAGATGCTGAGTAGTAGAACCACACTTTGCCAACAGCTTATGGAACCGGTGCTTTGTTCTCGGGCATTCAACACTTGTGTACCCAGTAGTCACTATATTCCAGAATCATGGGAGAGAGAGAAGACTGGTACAACCCTTCCATTAAAGAATTCATGGTCTTTGCAAGAAAACACCCCACAATCATGCAATTGCAGTCCAGTATCCAGGACAATGCTCTGGAGTATTGAGCATGGAGAGGCCTCTCCTCAGATTGTGAACTGGGATGTCAGGGAAAGCTTTCTGGGAAGACTGGAGGGCAGAGGAAATTCCTATGGAATTTAATAGGAGTTTAATTTAATAGGAGTTTAGGTTAGTAGGAATTTAATAGGAGTTGACCAGGCAAAAAAGAAGTATCAGTAGCTCCATTAGAAGGAACAGTTGGTACAAATCAAGGGTAGGTGCAAAATAACAAAACAAAACAAAACAATCCACAGTGTATTAGGGCACCAAGAGAACATTTCAGCTGCAGTCAACATCCCACCTGGAAAAAGTTCTTCGATTTAGCATCCTCCCTGCTCAATCTGCAGCAGTATTGCTTCTTTTCCTTCTGGCCCCCAGCTTTATTGAGGTATCATTGACATGTAATATTGTGCGAGTTTAAGGTGTACAATGTGGTGATAAAATACACTTAAATATTTTGCAATGTTTACCACAGAGGACTAGTAACATACCCCTTTCCTCATATAATTACTATTTTGTTATTGTTGTTACGGTGACAACAGATAATTGTTAACTGTTGTGATCATGCTGTGCATTAAAGGCCCAGACTTTACTCACCTTATAACTCAACATTTATATAATTTGACCAACATCTGCCCATTTCTTCCACCCCTAAGTCCCTGGCAACTATATCTCTACTGTTTCTATGAGTTTGATATTTTTAGATTCCATATATAAGTGAGATACTACAGTATTTATCTTTCTCTGTCTGAATTATTTCACTTTGCCTAATGCAACTGTGCTTTCTGCTTCCAAACTTGTCTTATATGGCCTCTCTAGAGTGTCACTAGAATCGCTGCCAAAACTCCCATCTGGATATTGGGTGTCTTTGGCGTTGGGAGTTGCGTGCAGGGTTGGTATTGGCATTATTGGCATGATTGCTCGTTATTTTGTGGGTGTCAGTGCTCTTGAGCCTTGGAGGTCATTTGCACAGTACATACACATAGCACCCGGAGATGTGATGGGGCAGATGGCAGGGTTCCTTCCCACCAACTCTCAGGTAAAAGTCAGCTGCTCTGAGAAGACATTAGCCATCCAGAAGTCACCTTCTGCTCCTTTGATGTTTGTGGGAGGATTTTCTTCATTGTGTCTTTGTTTTATATACATATATAACCTCTCCTGTTGGATTGGGAAATTGTAGAGGGCTCTGTCTAGTTGATTTGGGACATAGTATAGGGTAGTGTTTATAGGCAGAGCTTTGAAGCTCTGCCACATTCCTGCCACCTCTCCACAGGCAGGTAATGCTGCATGCTGAGCCCCGTATTCCTCTTTGAAAATGTCATCTAGCCTATTTCTGTAAGAAATGTCATTGGATTTTGATAACGGTTGCATTGAACCTGTAGACCACTTTGGGTAGTATGGACACTTTAACATCTTTAAGTCTTCAATCCATGAACAAGGGATGTCTTTCCGTTTGTATCTTCTTTAGTTTCTTTCATCAGTGTCTTGTAGTTTTCAGCGTACCAGTCTTTCACTTCCTTGGTTAAGTTTATTCTTAAATATTGTTAGGAGGATTGTTTTCCTAATTTCCTTATCAGATAGTTTGTAATTAGTGTATAGAAACACAACTGATTTTTGTATGTCAATTTTGTATCCTGCAATTTTACGGAAATTGTTTATTAGTTCTTATTATTTGTGGAGTCTTTCGGGTTTTGAAAAACTAGTTCTAAATTTCATATGGAGCTATAGTAATTCCCTCATATTATTTTATAAATTTAATAAAATTTGAATAAAAATATTTAAAGAACTTATCATTGAAGTTGACAAAATTATTCCAAAATTTATTGGCAAAACTAAAGTGCTGAGAATCCATTTTAAATCAAGTGGAAAGCATGGAAAATTCAATACAAAGCACAGGAATATTGGCATCCAAACAGGGAGGGAGACTAACTCAGATCTCTGTTTCATAGAATGTTCAATAATGAATTTCAGTTGGATTAAATATCTTAATTTGAAATGCAAAGTTTAACACACCTAACTAAGATCCTGGAGTGGGAAAAGCTTTCTTAAACAAGACATGGGAAGCACAATCCTTGAATGACATTTTTTAAATGTAGAATTTTTCAATAAATGTTAATTTAGAAATTCACAAACTAAGAGAAATGTTATTTTTATAATATA
This sequence comes from Mirounga leonina, assembly GCF_011800145.1. NCBI lineage: Eukaryota > Metazoa > Chordata > Mammalia > Carnivora > Phocidae > Mirounga > Mirounga leonina. Next base: position 8,081,995 of record NW_023270469.1, read on the forward strand.
CCCAAATATATGAATAATTATGACATATTAATAAATAAAAGGTATACAACTCAATGCATGGTGGAAGGAATGGCCAAATAATAAAATAAAGGAAATTCAAAGAAGAAACCCAAACATTGGGTAAAAATAGGCTCATCATTTCCCTCTTTGACTTGCGATACCTTCCTGGTCACATACCAAACATCGGTGTCTGTCTTTAGACCCCCTTTTTGTTTCTTTGATCTACTGGTCCACTAATAGAGTGATCTCTGCCCTTTATCACAGTGTCTGGATGCTCTAAGTCTGTGCTGTCACTATCCCATTTGGCCATTTAAATTTAAATGGGTGGAAAATACAGTAATCAGTCAATGCCTTGATCACCCATTTCGGACATTCTCAGTGCTCACTAGTCAAATGTGGCTGGTAGTTACCATTTTGAATAGCATAAGTATAGAATATTTCCATAATCACAGAAAGTTGTAAGACCCTGCTACTTGAGCTCATAAATAAATTCTAGTATCATTATTATAATAGGACATGTCTTCTTTCATTCTTCCTCATCTTTAAAATTGCTTTGGCTCTTTACTTTTCCAAATAAGTTTTAGGATAAGTCATCAGGGAAATGGAAAATAAAACAATGATAAGATGTCACTCTACAGCAACTAACATGAATGCATTATATGTATCAAAATAGATGTCAGAGCATAATGGGGCATGAGAAGAGCAAGTTGCAAAACAGAGTGTGTGTGTGGGGGGGGTATAATGCTACGACACAATTTAAGCAAATTTTTTAATTTTAAACACACACGAAACTATTCTACTTACGGTTTATGGATCATCATAATAGCTAATATTTATTAAGCATTTATTTTTCCCAGGCTTAGTTCCAGGGAACTGAAATATTTTCACATTTGACTCTTGCATCCAGGCTTAATTCACTATCATCTTCTTCATTTGACTGAGGCATTGAAAAGGTAAGCAATGTGCCCCAGCTTACCCAGCTCACTGGTGCAGTGTTGGAGCTCACAGCCAGCCTGTCTGGCTTCCAAGTCTGAATGCATAACCGTGGTGCTATCCTGGACTCAGACCAAATGACACTCACTAGACATGCATGGGAATGTTTCCAGAGAGGGAGAAAATAGAAATGGGCTATAGGGCTTTACCTTCTGTATAATGCGTGTGTGTGTGTGTGTGTGTGTGTGTGAGAGAGAGAGAGAGAGAGAGAGAGAGAGAGAGAGAGAGAGAGAAAGGTGGGGGGAGAATGGGAGATCTGAAGGAAAAGATAGGATGAAATATTAACATCTTTCAGGTTAGGTTGGTGGATATCATTTTCTGTTTGAGTAAGATGTGAAATAGGTTAATTGATGAAGTAAAAATTAATGGGTATATTGTGAGAGGAAGTAAGGCTTCCTTGCTATGCTATTTGCTATGATCTGAAGTGTGCTAACTAGACTGGTGCACTGCTAAGTCTTACCCCTTCTGCTCTGCAAAGCCAGGTAGGCAAGCTGAAGGGTTTGTGAGTGCAGGTGAGACACAGAGCCAGCCGCCCCCAAACCGGGAGACACTGCAGCGGGGGAGGTTCCCGGAGCTGACCAGAAGGAGGGGCAGCTGCTGCAGGGGAGCTGGGGCAAGAGGGTATCGGAAACCCCTGGTGCTGGAAGTAGTCCGCGTCCATTTCCCCCGGTGAGAGCTTCAGTAAAGTCTACATTTACCACATCTTTAGCTGTAGATTACTATTTTCCTTTGGCACATGAGAAGAGGCGAGGCTGGTCTCAGTGAGACCATGGTGTACATGATATGTGGCCCCTGTGGGTGATGTTCTGCTGAGGTCACTTAAAGAAAGTGTCTCTTCCTAGCACCCAGAGCAGGGCAGTTGGTGTTAGTAGCCGGCACTGCTTCCCACGGAAGCCTCTTCTCACCTGGCACTTCTTGTCATCTGATCAGGCCAGCTCTCAGGCTTCACGCCTATGTCACTTTGCTCCAGTGGCAGAGCTGCCTGTGAGCCTAATGCCCCAGCGTCCCAGGCAAGGAGACTCTGGCTGTGTCCTTCCTGCCAGCTCACGTGTGGGGCTTCTTGCACAACTGCTGTCCTGGGAGCAGACGAGTGGGAGGGGCAGCGTGATGCCTACACGGGCAGGTCTGGGACAGCTTCACTGTGTGAATGGCAGACACCTGCCAAGCCACCAGGAAGGGGAGCTGGGTTCATTTAGGGGAAGGGAGGGAAGAGGGGAGGTGAAGAAGGCAGCTGGCGGGAGGTCTTCGTTCCTCCTTTCCCTGCAGCTGCTCTGCACAAGGGACCCACCGCCCCTGCCCACTGAGCCCCCTCCACTGCCGATTTATGGCTTCTCTTCGGCAAGCTCCTCAGTAATCATGGACTAGAAGGTTCTTAGGAAGCAAACCTCCTGCAAGGTGCAGTCTAACTCTGGCTCCACTACAGCCCTTCCTTGGACACAAAAGGAGGTTTCCAGATCCGGGGATTGTGGCTGGCCTGCACCTGCCTCCAAGCCAACAGCAGGCCTCGCGCTCCTTTGTGCAATCCAAACAGGGAGCTGCCGGGCTAGGCGTCCACACATGCCAGCACACTTATGTGCAGGCCAAAAAGCTAAGGTAAAGAATGATAAAATGCTGGGTTTTTAGGGTATTTAGCAATTGAATGAAGCCCTGTGAGCCTTGCTAGGGAATGCACCACTGTGAAGTCTTCCACTCTCTGTGGGGCAGGGCTCTTGGGCCAGCAAGAGGTGAAGGCACCTGTCACAGTTCAGTCCTGCTACTTCGGCCACCTGCTCCTAGAGCTCTCTGAACCCACGCCCAAAGGCCTGCCTCAGATTTGGGGTTCATGGAAGAGGCAAGATAGGTTAATGCCTGTGAGCCTAATGCCCCAGCGTTAGGGGCAGTCCTGGGGTCAGGCAAGACTGGGTTGGGATACAACTTCACTTCAGGTCCTTGGTGGTTAAGCTTTTTGAGCTTCATACTCTATGTCAGCATGGAAAACCTACCTGCTCTGAAGAATTTCTAAAATTAGAACTAATATATGTTCATGGGGCTAGTTTCTCTCGTTAAGCCCCTTGAGGACCATGACAGCTTATTTTCTGGTTCTTGGAATATTCTGCATGCTATAAAGTCAATCATGGGTTGTTAACACTGGTTTGTTTTAAATATATTTACTATTAATGAAATTATCACAGATACGTACATAGAAATGTTTTTAAATCCTCTCCATCTCAATGATAAATACATAAGTAAATGGAAGATAGATTCTTCAGTTATTTTTCATTTATTAGCACTACATTTTATATATCTTAAAAATATAAAATATGTATATAAAATAATTATATGTACATATTATAATATGTTTATATTATATACAATGTAGTATCATTATGGCTTAAATAAGAATGGGACTATGTATAAACAAACCCACTTCCCACTGTTCGCTCTAACACATCATAGCTTTGTGACCTTAAGTGAGTTTATTAACCCCTCTGAACCTGTTTCTGCTTATTCGGGGAGACAATTTGCAGAATGGTTAAGAGCTTCAAATCTGGAACCAGATTATCTGGGTCTGAATGCCAGGTCCACTACTTGACTCTCTGTGCCTCAGTTTCCCCAGCTGTCAGACTAGGAGCAACCTCATGGCAAGGCTGTGAGGATTACACGTGCCAAGAGAAAGTCATGTAATGCAAAGAGCTTCAAGGACTGCGTGAGACGCAGTGATTAAGATGGCCCTTGGCGGTCAGGGTGAGGATGAGATGAGGTGATGCGTGAAGCGCTCAGCTCAGAGCCGGACACCCAGGTGTGGCAGAAAATGGTAGCTGCGGTTGCTGATATTTGACTTCAGGGCAGGAGACAGGAAGCTGGCCTCCAACTCACAATGCCCGGGATGCACTGAGGGTTCTCCAGGCCCAGGAAACTAGGCTATGAGTGGGGGAGACGGAGCGGGGGAAGGGGTGCTAAGGTCCTGGGCTCGGGCACAGACAAGGGCTGCAGAGGCTGCACGGACCACACTCTAGGAAGCCGAGCCTCTCCTGCACCCGGGCCAGGGCCATTTTGTTGATCCACTTCCTGCTGCCAAATGTTGTTCCACCCAGAGCTCTTTGATCCACTGCCAGTCCTTGGGCAATGGAGGCGAGGTGTGCCGGGATCCAGGCAAGGCCCCCGGGGGAGGGCCTGCCGATCCTGACAGCGACCGTGCCAGCGCAGGGCCCGGGAGGGATGTCCCAAAAGGGTGGGGATGGGCTGGGCCTCCTGAGCCCTCACGGCTAGGAAGGCAAAGACACTTCACGGGAACCGAGGGGCTCCCGGCCGCGGCGCTCAGAGCCTGAACGGCGGCTGACACCCCCGTGGGAAGTACAGCTTTGTTGGCACTGTTGCTCATGGGGCCGGTGCTCAGCTCCTCATGCCCATCTCGTTCAGACCTCTCTTTGCAAAGGGGAGAAAACTAAGGCCAGGAGAGGCGCGGAAAGTCTCCTGCGGTCAGAGAGAGTCCATGCCAAGAGAAGGTATTGCCGGGTCTCTCAATCTTGACTCTGTTGCTCTTTGGGGCTGTGGCGGATTGTCTGGTGTACTGCAGGGTGTGGAACAGCGCCCCTGGTTTCCACCCACTAGATGCCAAATGCCCGTCCTCCCTCCCTCAGTAGTGACAACCAAAAATGTCTGTAGATGTTGCTAAATGTCTTCGGGGTGCAAATTTGGCCCGATTGAGACCCGCTCGCTGCCTTACATTCCGAAGAAGGAAGGAGGGGAGAGAAGCCAGGAGAATGGGGAAGAGGAGAGAGAAAAGGATTTGCCCACAGAGCAAGCGTGGCCTCAGGAGCCAGTGTTGTTGCTGCAAGGCAGGGACCTTCCCCTGACTGGGCCCCAAAGGGCAGATTGAGGGAAGGCCACACCTCGGAGCAGCTTCTTCCAGAAAGGCTCAATATGGTAGCGTTTGCCATCACATTAAGCTTTTCCCAGGAAATACCTGTTCTCCATCATCTGTGCCAACCTTTGGGTCTCTAAATGCCCCATATGTCTCTGCTAAGGGGAGGGGCCCACACCATGTCCTCCCAGGGCTGCTTGTGTTTTCCTGACCAGGTCCAAGTGCCCAAAGTGGGTGGTGCCAGCTATGTTGGGGGTCCGAGCCTCTTGCAGGGCTTGCCCTCTGCTGAGAACAGCTAACCCCCAGCAAGCATGCCCAGAATGCAGAGCAGAGCACCGGCGTTGAGACATTCAGACTAAAAGAGTGCATGCTGTTTACGTGAAAGTCAAATTTAACTGTGCCTTTTGTATTTTTATTGGCTAAGCCTGGCCACCCTAGACAGGCAATTCAGACCTGACCTCAGTGGCTGAAAAGGGAAGAGACCTGGGGGTCCGAAGTCATACCCCATCACACCTCTGCCAGGAAGGCCGCCAGCTTAGGAGGCCTGAAGTGTGTCCATCCTGCCAAATGGCAGGGTGATTTTATCCCCTGGCAAGAAAGGGACAGAGAAAAATCATTCTCATGGTTATAACTTGGTGCTAGAGCAGGCAGTCCTGAGGTCCAAGTATATCCCAGGGTCTGTGCTAACCATTTACATTCATCTGAGGGGTAGGATTTCCATTTCTATTTGCGTCTGTGCAGATGCCACGAGCTACAGAGCTGGACTCAGTGGCTGGCACAGACATCACCATTCACCGGGGCATTTTCGTGCCACTCTCTTTTTTCTCCAAACCTTTACAATATCCCTTTCTCAAAAATGAGCACCCGACTGTGCCTGCTATCCCAGGTGAGTCAGAATCCAAAGGCAAATAGGGTAGGTGATAAGGAAGAAAGGACTCAGTCCAAGAGGCCCAGGAAGAAAGAGTTTGGGTTGGCAGCACCCAGCCCTGAGTCAGAATCCAGCTCTGTCACTGCCTGTGTGACTTTGGGGGAGTGACATGCATTGCTAGAGCTTCGGTTTCATCTGCTAAATAATTGGGATAATAATGCACCCAGCATCGGGTAGTTAGGATTTAATGAGAGAAGTAAGTACTCATCAATTGAGCTATTACCTACCTCAAAGGATTGTTGGAGAAGTATAAAAGGGATCTAAAGTAAAGAAATGTAGTACATGCTTCATAAATGGTAATTATGATTATTGTTACCAACACCCTTTGGAATTGGTTATTTGTTTACCAGAAGCCACTCAAAAATTCTATTCCTATCGCACAAGAATTGGATAAATGACTTCTTTGATAAAGTAGCTTTTCACCTGGGGGACCTGGTTTGCTGATCCTACTCAGGTTAAAATGACTGAAAATCAATTTGATTTGACAGCTGTGGAAAAAACAAAATGCATGTACAAAGTGTTGAGCAGCAGAGCCCCTTAGAACTGCTATAAAGTGGGATACAGAAAGGGCCTGCTGTCTGTGACCCAGTGGCTGGCTTCCTTCCGTTCAGGGCGCCCACTGGGCCACCCATCCCAGCCTACAGATGGCAGGTCTTCCTGCCTCGCTGACCCTGTGGTCTCCTCCAGAACCTGCAAGGTGCACACAGAGCCCAGGCACTGGGGCCCTGGCCTGTTTCTGTGCTCCCAGAGCCTGGCCTTGGCAACCCGCCCCAGGCCTGCAGACTCCAGAGCATTCTCTGCAGCCATGCAGCACAGTTAGTGACCACTAATAAGCAGAACACCAGGAATGGGAGAGCTATGTCTGCTGATAAGGTGAAGGGAGGCAAAGGTGATTTCGTCTGCTTGTCTCTTGCCAAAGGCCAGCCGACAGTGCCAGCACCCTCGGTGCCTCACTCAGCCTCACCAGACCCTTCTTGCCAGGGCCTGTTCTCCTCCGGTCTCAAGGGTCCCTTCAGTTCCATTGGCCCAGCTCTTGAAATGACACATCCTATGAGGCTATGAGGCACAGGTCAGGGCACCTGTGCAACCCTAGGAAAGGGCCTTAGCCTCCTCAGTTTTCATGTTGGTCAACGTGGGGAGAAGAAATGGACGTAGCAATGTCTGCTTTATGGGGTTGCTGAAAGAACCAGGTGGTAGGTGAAGGGCAAAAGGGCTTTGCAAACTGAGTGTGCCTTCAAGTGGGAGTTTTAGAGCATTGACTGCACTCTAGAATGCTGCGAATGCTTTCCATGTAAGAGTAGGGATGCTAATCATTGACCTTGCTCTTCTTGCCGTTCTTCCATGTGTCCTGATTTCCTTCCACTTGCTACGGGGTAGGGTTGGGATTGTCACTGGGTCCATTCCACAGGAGACCAGTCTCCTTGAGTCTTTAGCATAAGTCACCTAGTACCCAAATTGAGGAATCTTGTTACTTAGAATATTCCCTATAGGTTTATTTTAAACGAGCTGCTAAGAATAATCATTAATCATTATGACATAAATAAGTCCTGTGGCTGCTTTCTTTGCCGTATGAAGTTGTCCTTGCTAGCAACAGCATCTCCTCAGACCATACATGGCCCCAAAGACCTCTACCCTTAATTTTATTCTCTTTCTCTTTCTACCCCACCCCCGTCCCAGCTCTGATCTTCATAGATCATGTACTATTTTCCTAATCAATGAGCCACATGGACCATATGCTAGTATCTCAGTATGATCTACTCTGGAAGATGCTTGCCTATTTTTTAAAGTACAGGATACATGGAATTCCTATACACTACTTGGCCTGTATTTTAAACCAGATCTAAACACACCATCCAAGTTTGTTGAACAACCATTCACCCCAGTCTTATGTACCCAAAAGAGGCTCAACTTATTTATAGGGATAGATATAGTAACTATCTGCCTTCAGCCTAGAGAACGGACTATACTAGACAGTCCTGGGCAAGTCGCTTAACTGTGTTCAAGAAAGTGCCAATTACTTGCAACATATTGATATTACCTTTCATGGAGTGAAAAGTGCATGTGTGCCAGGCATTGTGCTAATATCTTATTTAATCAGCAAGACCACCTCCAAGGGTTAGGTACTATTATTACCCCATTTTACAGATGAGGAAAATGAGACTAGGAGAGACGAAGCAATTTGCCAGAACTAAGCTATTAAGTAAGAGTCAGAATTCAAAGCAGGGACTTTAAATAAAACACTTTCCACTAAGCCTGCTAATTAACTCACAATGCTTTTGTGTGCACAAAAGGCCTGTGAGCTGCATGCTGGTGTTGCCCTCGTTTTATAGAGGAGGGGTGAGCCCAGGGAGCCTTAGGTGTGATGAGTTGAACGGAGAGAGATGAAAGGTGCCCTTCAACCTCAGCATAGGGGAGGGGCCTGGGAGCGGCCATGACCCAGCCTCGCGGCGACTGGAGAACACTCTGCGCATGATCATGCATAAGATTGTTTCATTAATTCTATTGCTCACCTGTCACAATATCTACCTTTATGAAGTGTCTTTCATCTTGAATCTCCAAAGCAGGTGTAAAAGCTATAATTAATTGTAATGGTTGTTGCGTTTTTTTAATAGTTACCTGCTATAATGTCCCTTTGATAGGTAAAGGTGCTGAAGCTTTGGGTCAGAGGGAGATACCCTGAATGTGGAGACCCAAGGCATACATTAGCCAAGGCCCTCCTGTCTCAAATGCCCTTGAGCCTCACAGGAAGACTTAGCATGTCATCCAACAAAGAACTGCCATGGACTATACAGATCTGTCCCCTCTTGCCCCTAGGAGGGGCTCGTATTTCTTCATATACAAAGGAAAGTGGTTGCATTCCATGGCATTTAAAGCAGGTGGGTCTAAATGGTCCAACCCATAGCGAAGGCAAAGGGGGCTCAAGAATCAGGATGCTACCGCAGCACACACCAACTTGTGTGCACATTGACAACAGAAGGGCATGAGGTCATGATAAATTCTAAATCACAGTGGTTTTATACTCTGTTATGTCATGGTCAGCCAGGTGCAGCTCCAAGAGGAGACACGGTGAGGTTCAGGAAAACAAAGTTTATTATATCAACGGTGCTAGAGACAGGAGGGACAGCACATGGGGCCACATGGGAAAGATACTGGATGGTCAGGAGGCAGAAGACAGGAGCAGGGGGAGCCTTTAGGACATGGTCTTTATTGGGGTTACTGAGGGAAAGGCAAAACAGGCCAGGATAAATAGCTTAGGATTGGCTAGTTGGGATAATTTTGGTGGGCTTTGGGCTACAGGGGTGGTCTCTAGTTGCCTGGCACCTGGCCCTAGGACAATTAGGTAGAAGTATATTAGCTCCTGGTGTACAGGGGCCAGATAGAGGAAGTCTGGCTCTGGATTGGTTAGTTTGCATGTCAGTGGCATGCTTCTGGTCCCTTGCTACCTTAAAAATTGGCTAGTTTAGGGGTGCCGGGGTGGCTCAGTCTTTAAGCGTCTGCCTTCAGCTTAGGTCGTGATCCCAGGGTCCTCGCATTGGGCTCCCTGCTTGGCAGGAAGCCTGCTTCTCCCTCTCCCACTCCCCTGCTTGTGTTCCTGCTCTTGCTGTCTCTCTCTCTGTCAAATAAATAAAATCTTTAAAAAAAATTGGCTAGTCTAGAGAGGGACAGTATCTCCCCAACTAGAGAGGTTTTTAAAAGATGTCAGGGGCGCCTGGGTGGCTCAGTCATTAAGCGTCAGCTTTCAGCTCAGGTTGTGATCCCAGGATCCCGGGATCGAGCCCCGCATCGGGCTCCCTGCTTGGTGGGGAGCCTGCTTCTCCCTCTCCCACTCTCTTTGCTTGAGTTCCCTCTCTCGCTGTCTGTCTCTGTCAAATAAAGAAATAAAATCTTAAAAAAAGAAAAAAAAAAGATGTCAAATCATAATATAAAGAAAATAAAATATATTATTTGGCTTACATAGAACACTGTGTGTGTGTGTGTGTGTGTGTGTGCCTGCATACATGTGCTAGGAGATGCAATTTTTGAGATTTGGGAAGAGAGTAGAGAGAAACCTCCTCCTCTCTAATAAAAAGCAAGAATTAAGAACAAGGTGAACTTACCTACCTTCCCTTGGAGGAGTTCATAAGACCCTCTAGGTGAGATTCTTCTCCATTGACTCCAGTGACTATATTTTTGAGTCCAGGACAATCTGAAATACAGAAATGATGACAACCTAGGTCATTATAAAATGCACAGAGAATGCCTTTGGTTAGGCTTAGAGATTCCTTTAGATTCCCCTATATTCTTGCCCTTTGTAGCATACTAATGAGTCTAGAATATTCTTCTAGTTCTGTTTCTTCAGATGTCATAGTCCTGAAGTCAATTCTAGTCTAATGGCCATTCAGTATAGCTACTTGGACACTCAGGGCAAACCTGTGGGGTAAACAAGAATGACCCAAAGTCATTATTAGTAAATGGAAGAAGCAGGATTCCAGCAAGGGCTCTCTTCTCAAATGAGCCCTACTGTGTGAGTGAGAGAGAGGTGAACCTTGACTGGGCCACCATTTTACAGAAAGTCATGAAGTGGGAACTCACCTTTGGAAAATAAATTCTGCAGAAATAACAGTGTGGCTGCTTTAGAGCAGACTAACGAGAATCTTTTGACAATCAGACGGTTCACCATGGAGTAGCTCTACGGACCCTTACCGCCTCATCAGTTCAACTCTCAGGTGTGTACTCTGGAAAAGCTCTTCTTCATGTGCATCAGAAAACATACACAAATATCATAGGGTCATACTTCTAAAAGAAAAAACATGACACAAAAGCCAGGTAATTGAAAATTACCCCATTCTCCACCCACAGAAGAATAAACAAATGGAATAGAACATGATAGGGGAGAGAGTAGTATAGATAGAATCGTAGGGGAAAAAATGAACTACATATAGCTACAGACACCACCATCTTGGAAATGTAATGTCAAGAGGAAAAATCAAAGGAAGTAAGGTACGATAGCTCAAAGTGATGTTTTTACAAAGCTGAAAAACAAGGCATACACACACATAGTTGAAGCATACTTGCGTAAGTAAACTTTAAAGGAAAACAAGAGACTAATAAACATAAAATTCAGCATAGTGGTGCTTTGATAAGGGAAAGAGAGGGCCTTGGGAAGGAGGATACACCAACCCTGGTCTATGGCTCTGAATACATTGTTTTACAGGCATTTTGTCATCATTTCATGGCTAACATAGAGGACATAGATAATTTGCATGTCTCAAAAATACATATTTCCAGAGAGAAGCCGCCTAGCACTAATGACCCAAAGGCAAACTGCTTCATTCAGTGAAAAACAGACAAAGGTGAACTTCACAGAAAATGCAAGCAGTGTTGGGGGAAGGAGAGGTGCCCAGGGCTTCCATTTGTTTAACACACACACCTACTCAGAGCAATTAATTTCTAAGCACTTGCAAGCCACCGGCCTTGGGCTGCAGCTCTGAAGAGTGAGGGCAAATGTCTGTATTTCAGTGAAGCCAGGGATGGAAGGAAAAAGTAAATCCATTCTGATTCTGCTTGCCAAGCCACATAGCTCCCTCCAAAATTCAAGAGTTGTTACCATTGGTAAAGGACATTAAAAATCCAATGGTGCTTGATTGGGGTGGGTCTCGCCTTAGCTGCTTTTGCTCTCCAGTCCTCCAGGCTGTAGTCCAGCTCTGTTCCCAGTGACGGGGGTGAGGGCCATGCATCAGAGGCCCCTCGGTCCAGGCCTGGGTGAGGTGCTGGCCACCCCACATCCCACCGGAGCCATAGTGCAGCCCTGCAAGTTAGGGCCTTCCATGGGCTCCTCACTGGCTCCTCACTGGAACCTGGGCCCCGAGAGGGCAAGATGTTTGGTCCAGGTGGGAACTCTTCAAGAGGCGAGAAGAGTTTAAGAGCTCCTGCCTGCTCCAGAGCTCCCACCATGGACAAGTATTCCATCTCTTCAAGGGTTTCTCAACTGACAGAGACATTAATAATGCCTGGAGACATTTTTGGTTGTCACAACCGGGGGTAAGGGTTGCTGCTGGCTGGCATCTGGTGGGCAGAGGCTGGTGATGCTGTTAGACACCCCACAAGGGATAGGATAGAACCCGTCTCCCCACAAAGAATTCCTGGGCCCCAACCCTGACATGGTTGAGAACACTTGGGCCAAGTTTGGCGTTAAGGAGACAAATGGGAGAGAGCTAAGTCCACTGTAGGAAAGGGGTCCCTATCAACAGCAGCATGCCTGTATTCTAGGCCCAGGCTCTGGCCAGGCTGGCTCTTAGAGAATCCTGTGCCTCCCTTTATGCAGGATAGTTTGAAACAACTAGAGACTTCTGAGGAAACCATCCTCCTGCCCAAAATCTCTCTCAAGAGGCTCACATCTTTGAGGAACTGTCAGGGCTAGGCTCGTCGAGGCTAGGGAGTGGAGGTGGGAGAGAATGAAGAAGGGGTTCTTGTTCTCTAGAAGCATCAAGAGGTTACAGACAGGCAACCCTGAGTGCCCGGGCTGCATCTCTAGGGAAACATCCTGCTTCCCAAGAATCACTTGGCAGTGTCACGGGGAGCAGGAGAGATGTCTGTGAAGGGTTAAATGCCTATCTTCCCTTGCTGGCCTGTCTCCCAGGCTAAGTGAAGGCTGCTTCGTCTCACGTGGATATGAAAGAGACAGTGCAGATTGAAAGCAGCTGTAGAGCGAGTGAACGGGCCACATGGCCACGGCGCCATGCCGTTCAGCTCGGTCTGTGCCCTTTTGTTTGACTTCGGAGGAGCAGTACAAATAAATACAGTAGGTTCTGTTTAAACAAAAGACTCTGATCAATAGAGGTTTGGATGGCTTACGACCTTCAACCATAAACAGAAGTTTGAGGTAAAAATCTACAAATCCCAGATCAATTACCAGATTATTTACCCTTTCACGCTGCTAATGTTCCACTCTGCCTTGCATATTAAAAAGCCAGGGAAGAAAAGGATTTCTGTTGCAGGGAAGAGGGAGGGCTGTGTGGATTTATTAGTCGTGGCAATCAAAGCGTATGCCATGCGTTTTCCATATAAACCTGGGTGCAGTGGTTGTGCAAATCGGCTAAGGCAAATTTTAGATTCTGGGACTGTTCAGCTAATGCTACCAGTAGCCTCAATAATCTCTTTTTCTTTTCTTGGAGGGGCTTTAACCATCTGCCACGAACCTGTTATGCATTGGGGTTTGCTGTAGAGGAAAGTACATATGTTAGGGGCTTCAGTCCTCACTAAGGTCCTTGGGGGCCTGTGAGTCCCTGAGATGAGCCCCCGCCCTAGGTTGCTCCAGGCTCAGTTTCCCAAGGTGTAAACTGGGGCTTGCACAGAAAGGTCACTCTGCAGCTCTGTACCATGAGAAGTTGTCAGTGTCTTGGAGTCTCTGTTTTCTCATCTGTAAAATGGCAAAACCCATCACTGTTAGCCCCTGGGTCTCTGATGAGGTTAACTACTGTGTAGCATTTGAGGGCACAGCCCATGCCCGGCATGCAGGATGGGGCATGCGGTGGACAGGAACTGCTGTTCTTGTCACTGCTAGTCTTAGGGCTCCTTCTCTGGTGGGCTGAACTTGAACATCTCCACGATGTTTTGGGATGAACTCTCTGAGTCAAGGGTTTGCGGGGAGAGGCTGGGAATGATGATCTGGGGAATAAGGGAGAGGGGCCTTAGTGCCACCGGGAAGAGAGGAGAAACATTCTCCTAACAAGTCCCCCTGAAGAAAGGCCCCCCGGCAAGGAAAGGTGATGGGTGCCTTCATGGGACCCCACATCCCCTCACATACACCCATAGAAGTCTTCTGGCTGGAGTGTCTGTTCATCAGAAACTATAGATCTACTCTTCCAAAGAAATGACTTGGGTGCCTCCTTCCATGATAACTCTCTGTGGGATGCTTGCTTTGGCAAACACAATTCTCACTCCATCTGTTGATCCTTCCGAGGCCTGGGGACCTGTGCCCATCTTGGTCACCTCTGATCCCCAGCCCTAACTCTGCAAAGAGCTCTGAATAAGCTTCAGAGCACACTTGTCAGATGAATGGCTCCTCCAGACTGCCCAGGAATCTCTCCCTTCTCCTTCCATCCTGGAGCATAGACTCTAACCTTTCCCTCTTGTTCCAAGCCCTTTTTATTCCCTTTTTCTGACCTCCTGAGCCAGTCACAGAGAGGATGTTAGGACTTACCCTATTCTCCACGTCTCTTTTTTTTCCACCCATAATCGGGGAGAGATAGAGAAAGCAATCTGTGCCTGGTGCTGTGTTGAGAGCTTGAAGCCTATGGACTCATTAATTCACACAGGGACACCATATTATCCACATTTTACAAATAGGGGAGTGAGTATGAGGGCAATTATTTATAGGCGGCAAAACGGTAGGTGAGGATTTAAACAAGGTCTGCGGGACGCTTAACCAGTAAGTAGTTCTCAAACTTAAGCAGCATCAGAATTACCTGGAGGGCTTATTAAAATGCGTGTTACTGGACCTCATTCCCAAATTCCTGATTCAGGAGGTGGATGTGCATTTCCAATAAGCTGGCAAGTGATGCTGATGCTGCTGATGTTAGAGAAACATCATCCTAAGTACACTTCTTTCTCCAAGTTCCCAGCACCCGTTCCCTCATTCCCAGAGAGCAGGGGCAAAAATCCTCACCAGTGCACAATCCATCCCTTTCCTAAATTTCTGGATATGAAATGGAAGACATTTCCATCATCAGGTGGAAGACAAGTTGAAACAATGACAAACTATGATTGTCATTTTTCTTCTTGTGTTTTGCTGCGAGAACCAACTTAACTTGGAATCATCTGTGTTTTATCATTCTTCAAGTACTATATATAAGTTGAACTGAAATTGAAATTCTCATTAACCAAGTCTTGGGAAACTTTTTGGGGGATTAAGGAATAGGGGATGGGAGAGAAGTTCAGGGGATGAAAAAAATTCTTCCAAATTAACCTTAGAGGTCTAATTATAGCAGAGATTGGCTGTTTCTTTAAAAAAAAAAAAAAAGCAGTTTCTTGAGTTGTAATTATTCTACATATTATAAAATGTGGAAAGTAATGGGGTGGGAGGGAGGAGGACAAGAGACTTGCATTCCTTAGTAATGAACTACATAAGCAGTAAAAGCCCAAGTTAGAGTATTTTTTCCAAACTTTTATTCAGTAAATATCCTGTCTCCAAAGTATCAGAAATTCCAAATTAGCAGCGTGTGGATTCATGAAATCCATTCATTTCTCCATTCATGCATCCCACAAACATTTATTGAAGGCTCTCCTCTGTGCCAGGCATCTGCTGGGTGCCGGGCCAGGGGAGGGACATGACGGGTGTGTGCAGTTCTGGGATGTTGACGTTAAGAGAAATAAGATACAGGCCATATCCTTGAGGAGATCACAGGAGAGTGGGGGAGAGAGAGTCATAGAGGAGATGTGTGTGCCTTTGTGAGGGGATGGAAAGGTTGGGGAAGGGTTTTCCAGACAAAGGAATAGCGTGTATTGGCAGGAGCTGTAGATTTTGCTGGTGCTTCATCCAGATATACTTTACGGGGCCACTGCATCTGTCTCACAGCTGCAGGCTATGGTCCTTCCTTCCATGTGATGCGTCCATGTCAGGTCATGTGTCTGGCCAGGACCAATACCAGTTAACGGGAAATGCTGTACTCTGATTGGCTTAACTAATCGAGACATGCCTCCAGAGCTGGGAATGGGATTTGCCTTCAGTGACTAACAGCTTGGACTTGGGAGCCAGAACGCTGGCATCCAAAAACATGTCTGTGCCGCTTACCAGCTCTGTGACTTCACGCACCTTGTTGATCTCTCTGGCTGGCCACAAGGCATGAGAAACAAGAGAGTTGTGGTTAATATCAAGGCAAAGTATCAGGACAAGATGGAAATACTTCCTGGCAGGTCTACACTAACCCTAAAGTTGGGGGTTATATGCTGGGACATCTGCATGGGGTTCAGGTGACCACTGAACCCCTTTACTTAACGCACATGCAGGTGGGCCTGGCCGCTGGAATTTCATAGTGGGAAGGGCTTCAGCTTCCCATGGACTCTCAGAAATGTTGAGATCCACTGCACTGAATGAACTCCCAAATCACACAATTAACCACCTGTATTCCTTGCTCATTTTCTGATAACTTCTCACCTCCAACAAGGAAATGTGGGCAAGTTGTGTCTCTCAGATCCCATAATTTGTGAATCTGAGGCCAGGGCCTGGGGGATGCCAAGGACCCCAGTGCATCCTGCTCAGGGGTGCTCTAGCCCCTGTCTGAGCCATCAACAGAGACTCAGAGTCAGACTGCTGGTCTATCACATGATTCAACATTAATTAGTGAGAAGCCTGGACCCTGTGGCCACGCAGAACCCCATTTCACACTCAGCAGGGCTCCAGATCCCACCCTCACGTCACCCAGGGCAGCTACTCCAGTGTGGCCTGGACAGTCAAGCAGCAGCTTACAGTTCACAGCCATGAAGGTAGAGATGGCGGGTCTGCATTGAAGAAATTTTATAGCAGTCCAACACAGTAACCTTGTCTGTTTCATCTAATAGTTTAAAAAAATGGGGCTTGCATTGTTCATTCCTTTTTTCATTTTTCCAATCATCTATTTCTGTTGTATTTTATCAAAGTATTAGCCTGAAAAAAACCCTGCTCTTCTCATAGAGTTTGGGAAGCAGTGACCCAGGGAACCTGGCCTGCACTGCCAAGACAGCTGTTGGGCGGAGCTGCAGGAGCAGGGAGCAGATGAGCCTGATACGCACATTCAGCTCTGGAATTTCTGTAAGGCCTCCTATAACCTGAAAATTGGCAGAAGTTTCACTTCATTCTACAATATATCCACTTTTGTTTTAATATAAACATCAGTTTGCTGTTTTGTTTATATTCATTCAAGTTGTCAAGTAAAATTTTAGCGCCAAGAAGATGCACAGTGAGTTTTTAGTTTGAGTCTCTGAATAAAACACACATGTTATGTGTATGATTCCGAGTACCCTTTGAAACATCATCATACATCCCTGGGAAATAGCAGCCTGTGTCGTCTGGGGAAGCAGCTTTGCAGCAGATATTCAATAGCATTTAGGTCTCAATTTGAGATTTAAAAGCAGTTGCGTGGCTAGGTCAGTTAAGCGTCCGACTCTTGATTTCAGCTCAGGTCATGATCTCAGGGTCGTGGGATAGAGCCCCAGTCAGGCTCCGTGCTTAGTGGGGAGTCTGCTTGAGACTCTCTCCCTCTCCCTCTGCCCCTCCCCTCCGCGCTCTTTCTCTCTCTCAAATAAGTAAATCTTTTTTAAAAAAAGATAAAAGCAATTTGAGTGGAAGAGGTGTTTTCGTTTTTATTTTTCAAAAACCAAATGTAAGTTCAATAGTTTTGTACAAGTGTGGCTTTCAATGCAGTCTTGATATATAGTCATCAATGCAGTCTCAGTATATGGGAGCAAACTCCTAGTGTTCACTGTGCGCTAGGGAATGTTCTAGGTGCTTCTTCTACAGCAACCCATATAATCCTTCAGCATTCTTTAGAGATAGGTGCTATTAAGAGCATCTACATGTTATAGAGGCAATACTAACCCCAGGGTTGCCAGGTCACTTGCTCAAGGTCACACAGCTGGAAGGTAATAGAGCTCAGGTTTTGACTCAGGCAGCCTGGGGCCAGACACTAGCTCTGAACTTATCCACTGGACTGTGCCTCCCCAGAGCCCTCCAAATGGGACAATCTTAGAGGCTATGTCAACTTAATAAAGTTGTGCTGCATGAAGAGTACTACTAGTATGTTTGACTCAGGACCAAAGAATTACAGGGAAGCTAAAGTTATACACAGGTCTGCCTTAGACTGTGCTTGGATGACATTGACTGTGTTATGAAACTGGTAAATAGACTGACTTTTAGTGCCCTGTCTGCTGTGCATTCTGCCACCTGGGTGATGCCTCAAGTCAGGTCCACCTGGAGAAGGATTGTGTTTGGGGCTGTCCAGTTCAAGGCACCCTGGCTAGAGCAATTTGCTGGAAAATTTGGGGCAGTTTTATAGCCACAAGAACACCCTATCAATTCCACTAACTCTTTTGGACATGCCTGATTTTGCTGTGGCTGTGAAGATTCAGCCCTTGCGAATTATCCACACACCAACCCACATCAGCATTCGATTTGGTGTTTCAAGCATCCCATTTGGTTTTGAAATTAGTTGAAGAGGATGCTATTTAGGGGCCATGTGAAAAAATATATAATCGGTCTTGTGCTTATGAAAAAAAAATTGCCGTGTTCTGATTAACTGCACGTGACGCGGAGATATATCCCTGTGAAAATGACCTCCATTGCAGTCTGATTTTGATTTGCAGGCTGTGGAATTAGATTCCACCTCATTGGTTTTACGTTTCTCCCATCGTTTGTCCATTCATTCACCAAACATTTATTGAGCACCAACTACAGCCAGGCCCAGTGCTAGGTGCTTGGGGAGAGGAAGAGAAGAATATCCAAGGATGAATAAGTCCTGATTTCTGTCCTTGAGTTTAGTTTTGTTGGCGAGACGGACATGGAAATATGTAAAACTCAAGCCAGAATCTATGATGGATCCCAAATTAATTCATTTTCTAATAGCTTCGTTATTTTGATTATTACAAATACCAGGTTGTATTGCCTGAGAGTCTGTTACTGACCTATCAGTTATTGTTTATCTACAACTAAGGTTGAAACAACCAGTCAGGTGTTTATAAGGCTAAACTCGGGATGATGAATAGAAGTGGGAGTAGCATTTGTGTACTTGACCCATTCTAGTTAAAACAAAGTCAACAAACAAAGGACCAAAAGCATGTCCCTGATGCACCTGCATCTAGCCCAGTAACACAACCTCCGTCTGCCCCCAGGCTTCACGGAGCACTTCCACATCCACAACAAAATTACCTTGTGGCAGTAACCTCTGATGATAGGCATTGCCATCTAGGGAGAGTTAGGTGACTTGCCGAAGGCCACCCAGCTAGTTAATGATAGAACGGGGGTCTCTAATCCATGCCTTCTTGTTCTCTGTCCCACCTGGTTCATCATGCTACCTCAACTATGTACTGAACATCTATGGTACATTTGGCTTTGGATTCACTTTATGATTGGACAGCATAATTCCAGTCTCCAGATATGGGTCATCTGGGTCACCTGACCAGTCATTTTATGACTGTAGGTGAGTGGCCATTCTGCACCTGGTAGCATTATGATGAATCCAGTTAGGACAGCAGCATCTTCCAGAGCCAGCTCTTCACAGTCTGCTCCAGTCACTTTCCTGGCCTCAAAACCTTGATGTTTTCCTTTATTGTTTGAAGGAAATATCTCTCTGGAATAATCTACTAGACGATCATTACAAAAAAAAAAACAAAAAGAAAACAGCCTTTTTTTTTTTTTTTTTTGGTTTGACTCAATTGGGAAACTCAACTCAGCTTTTTGAAAGTCAGAGTGGCCTTTGTGTTTGGAAATTAAATTTTTACAGCACCCGGGGGGTAGTTATTACTCACTGGATACTTTTAGGAATTTAAATGTGATCGATTAATTGATGGTAAAAATTATATTATGTAAATGCAAATCCAGAATTGAGTTTGGTGTTCACAGACGCCTGAAAACATTTTAAAAGGCCAGGGTAGGCCTGAGGAAATTGAAGTTTTAGTCATTGCTGTGAAAAAAGAAAAAAAAAATGAAAGAAAAAGTGAGTTTGCAAGAAACTCAGTAATGAAGGCCAGAATTTTCTTGTTCTTTCCTTTTTGGACAATGTGATCGTGATCTGTTATCACAACCTAACTGTGCCATAGAAACTCTGATGTAAGGAATCAGGCGAGCTTTTGTTTGACCCTTTTTTGTTAGAGATTCTGCCCTCCGAGTCTTATCAAGCTTATAAAGCTCATAAACACTGGAACCCCAAACAACTTAGGGAGATAGAAAGACAAAAACTGAAAGAGAAGAAGGGGGCGAAAGAATGGAGATAAAATGAAATTGAAGAGGGTAACACAATAGAA
This sequence comes from Mirounga leonina, assembly GCF_011800145.1. Classification (NCBI taxonomy): domain Eukaryota; kingdom Metazoa; phylum Chordata; class Mammalia; order Carnivora; family Phocidae; genus Mirounga; species Mirounga leonina. The sequence goes on from NW_023270469.1 coordinate 8,101,734, forward strand.
TCTGGAGCCATTAATTTTTATAGCTGATGCAGCTACTAATATTTTATGAGGTTTGGAAATATGAGTATAAAAAACACCCTCATATCTGCCCTTGCTCTCTCTGTTGTTGTTTTAATACAAAGATAAGCCCATCATATTTTGTACCTTGAATACGGCCTTATTACAGTTAAATACCCGATGGTAGAAAAGATTCTGCACGTTGGAGTTTTTTCAAATCTGCGTCCTTTTGTTTCTGCTTAGTTTGGTTTTCCACCTTCTCCAACAGAAATTCATGGACCACGTCACGTGCCATTTCTCTCACTTGTTTCTTTCTTTCTTTCTTTCTTTTTTTTTTTTAACTTATCAGACCTTATTTCCAGTTAAATTGCAGTGAGGTTTGTGTTCACTAGCTTTCCAGGACTGTACTGCCGGCAATGTCTCCATTTAAATGTAGATTTTGACTTTACACTGGGGAGGGAGGTGGGAGCCTTTCTGGCATAGAATTAACACCAACGTGAAAATATGAGCTTGAGATAGATGCCCCGTTTCCTAAGCAGGGCTATGTGAGCCCAGTTTGAGTATTCTGAGCCATTTATTTACAAGTCACCTTGTACCCCACAGGGGGAAAACATGGCCCGATTTAGGGCTATATTCTTACTGAGGCCACAACACCAAACTTTAGGTCAAGGAAATCAAAATGCTGAAGGGTTGCACAGAGACTAGTATGCATACTGACCGGATGCTGTGGGGGCGCTTCCCATGACCCTTTGGAATTAATGATAAATAGGATTAAAAGGGCATGTTTAAGAACTATTCACATCTCTTTTCATTGTTCAGGAGCTTTGTCTACTATGAAGAAATGGAATAAAAATATATACACTGTAAATAAAGCTTAATCATGTATCGAACATAAAGCACTTTGAATCAGATCCCCTCACTTCACATTACTTTGTTTTAGCTGGACTGTGGTAGATATCTATGAAGTGCATTTTGATTTATTTTTTAAAGATTTATTTATTCATTTTGGAGAGAGAGAGAGAGCAGGGGGAATGGGAAAGAATCTCAACCAGACTCCCCACTGAGCGCGTAGCCTCGATCTTATGATCCTGAGATCGTGACTAGAGCCGAAATCAAGAGCTGGACACTCAACCAACTAAGCCACCCAGGTGCCCCACTGTGAAGTGCATTTTAAAGCAAGTTAATGAAATTCACAATTTGCCCTTCCCTCTCTCTCTCTCTGCCCCATTTTATTGACAGGCCATAAAAAGGGGGCAAAATTAAGTAGCTATACTCACATCTAGATAACTTATACAGGTTTTTTCTCAGCTATTCATGAGACAATTCTACTCCCAACTGACACTGACCTGGAGACTCCTGCACCTTTCAAATGATTCAATGAAGAAAGTACATAACTTTGTCAAGAGCCCTTCAAATACCCTATCCCAGTGAGGTCATAAAGATACTTGTACTTGTAAAATTATGTATCTTGGTTTGGTTTACCAAAAATATGGTACTCTACCTCTCCTAATGCCCCAAATAGAATCCAGATCATACCATGCAAAAATGGTTCTAAGCCTTAATTATATATGATTCTTAATCTACCACCATATGCAAGCTGCATGATTTTGTTCAAGTTACTTAACCTCTCTGTGCCCAAGTTTGCCTCTCTGTAAGTTGGGAATAATAATAGCATTTCCACCATGAGTTAATTTGGAGGCTTAATTCACTGCGAGCATGGAAAGACCTTAGAATGGTACATGGCACAAATAAGGGCTCAGCAAATGTTCAGAATTCACACCTGCACACCACCCCCCCACACACACACACGCACGTTGATATAGAATTCTTTTCTGGAGATTTAAGGAGCCGGAGAGAAGAGAGAGAAAGGAGTAGCTGTAGACTAAAGTCAAGTATCATCTACTTTTCCAGAGACCTTGATATAGGGAGAAAAAATAAGTATTTCCAGTAATAAGAAAACAGTCAGGGAGTCAAGTCAAAACCAGCAGATCCTGACAGAAATGAGAAAGAAAGAAGACAAAGGCAGGTATTTTAGTGAAGACCTCCAGATGCCCAACTCAGCTCAAAGGCCCCGGGTCTCCCAGGGCTAAAAAAATTAAGATTCCCTTCCCACTTTGACAGCCAGACCCAGAAGACCATCGTTTGCACCTCATCTGGTCTAAATATTCAGTTTACAAATGGATGTTGTTCAGCATCGTGTGTTATAGATGCTTTATGTTTATTTAAGAACTCAGTTTCAAGGAATGTTTTCCAGACATGTGGTTCACCGCAATAGACAGCTGTTGATATTCGGATCCCATGAGCATTATAATATGTTTAAAAATTGCGACACTTTTAAAACCAGATGTTCTACATAAACTGCACACGGGGGAGAAAAGTAGAGAAAGGAAGAAGAAAGAAAGAAAGAAAGAGAGAGAGGGAGGAAGGAAGGAAGAAAGAAAAGAGGACTGTCATTTGGTATAACAATAAAGCCGTTTGTGCTCACAGAAAATTCACAACAGATTGAAGTGAACCCCGTAAAGCTTGTTCTGGGTTTTCTTCTACAGGAAAGATTAAAGAAAAAGCATTTTAACAGAAAGGAAAGTTCTGTCCTCAGTAAAGACAAGCAGGAGAGCCATAGCTAAAGCCTGAAGGTCAACCACTGGCACTCCTGTGGTTCAAGGTTTTTTACCACAGCTATTTTCTGGGATACACTGAGCATGTGTGTACTTAACTGACTTCCAGCTCTTCTGAAGTTCTATGTGTATTGATCAGTTTTATAAGCAACCTCCACTTCTTTCCTAAGAGTTCCTTTGGGTGGAAGCGGGCTGGGTGATGTGTTGCATTATGTAGGTATGTGTATGCGTGATGGAGTCTCATGGTTACAGGTGGAGCTTCTGGGGTCAGACTACCTGGGTTCAAATCCCACCTCCACCATTGCCAAGCACACGTGGGCAACATACTTTATCTAAGACTCCTTTGCTCCCTCCATAGAATGGAGACCATGACAGCCCCCACCTAATAAGGGAGCTAAAGCATTCAGCACACTGCTTGGTCCATAATAAATACTCAGTACACTCTAGGTAGTTTATATGTAAGACTTTTTTCTTTCCAGTTCAAACCATGTAAGACTAACTTGCTTTGAGAGAAAGTTTGGCAACTCTACATCATCCCCTGGTATAATTGGATAATTTAGGGTGTCCTCAAGTCAGTCTTGAAAATCACTGGTCTACACAATTGGAAATGATCAGTTTGGGGAGAAATGGAGCAGTAGCATGGTGTAATGGAAAGGTGGCATAATCAGACAGCCCTGGGTCTGTGCCTGGCTCTGCACCTCACAAGCTGTGTGGCCTTGCAGAGAACCTCTTTCCCTTGGGCCCCAATTGCATCCTTGGCAATAAGAGGGGGTAAGAAATTAAAAGGTGCCAATTTAGGTAAAGTGCCTTGCATACAGTAGGCACTCAACCAATGTTTATTGATTTTATTCCATTGTTTATATGGTTCCTGAAAAACATGTTTTATGTATTTATCAAATGGCCTCTGCCCAAGTCCAGAATTTATTAAATTATATTTTTCATATACTATCTCTGCTAAAAACCGACCAACCAACAATCCATCCAACCAACCAACAAAACAAAGAAATGAAACTAAAATAATAAACAGAGCTATCAGAGCAAAATAGAGCAAAATATTTAATGGCTATCCATTGACTCTTGTATAAATATAAGACCCCTACTTACCTCTCCAATGCCATCTCTCACCATTTCTCCCCATCCCATCCTCTCATGCAGCCACCTGAAGTGAGTCGCTTCTTAAACATCTCCATCTCTGGGCGCCTGGGTGGCTCAGTCGGTTAAGCGGCTGCCTTCAGCTCAGGTCATGATCCCAGGGTACTGGGATCAAGCCCCACATCGGGCTCCCTGCTCGGAGGGAAGCCTGCTTCTCCCTCTCCCACTCCCCCAGCTTGTGTTCCCTCTCTCGCTATCTCTCTCTCTGTCAAATAAATAAATTAAAAAAAAAAAATCTCCATCTCCTTCACCTGTGGCCTTTGCCCTTCATGCCCTTCTGTCCCACACTGTCTTCAGGCTTCATGTCTCCGCTCAGACCACTTCTAGAAAGCCTTGTCCAAGGTGTGCCCCACTCCTTTGTGCTCTCTTAATACTTACTGCTAACTCCTATCCCAACCCAGAGTTCCCTGTGTTATCCTTTCCTATTTGTTTCTCTTATTTGACTGCAAGCTTTTTTAAGGCAGAGGTGGTGCCCTATTTGCCATATTACTTCACCAATCAGCACAATGCTGTCCCTGGAGAACTGAATGAATACTTGGCAAATGCATGAATAGATCACTGCATGGATGGATGCATGGGTAAATGGATGGATGCATGGGTGGATAGGTGAGTAGGTATGTGGATAGATAGATGGATGGGTGGATATGATGGATGAATGAATCATCTGGGACTGGAAAGGTGAATCTCTGACCTCAGCTACCTAGAACATTTTTGACTGGTTGGTTGTGAGATCCAGCAGCTGAATGTGGCTCATAAAATCAACAGTGACAATGAATTAATTATGAATCCAGACCTTCTTTAGTTGCTAATTGACTTCACCTCTGGTAAGTTCTATGTACCCCCTCAATGTGGCCTTCTTGGCTGTGCCAGCTCTGCTCTGCCTATTTCTCAGCCTCATTTCTCACCACTGGCTGCCTTTTCATCTGTGCTTCAGACTCACCAGCAGGACCTTTGCTCCTGTACATCTTCAAAGTCTCCTTGCCTACCGTGTCTTGGGCATATTATTCTCCCACATTCTCCTGCCTGATTCATCCTTTGGGGATGAACTTCACTGTGGCTTTTTTTAAGTGAGTTTTTCAAAATGTGCTCCGTCTTCAATCCTCATGTCCAAGCTGGGTAAGGCCCCTCTGGTATTTGTGCTTACAGCCCCTTCTCCTGCCTGACATAGCATTTATCACTATTCTAATTATGTAGGAACTGATGTGATTATTGGTTTAACCTCTGTCTCCTCAACCACGGTATAAGCTTGAGGGACCAAGCACAGAGTATTCACTGCTGTAATCCCAGGGCATTCAGGGCATTGCTGGGAGCCTGACAGAGAGTATGCACTTAAGAAATAATGCTCATCATTGAAATTAATATATGGGGAGCAGGGTTCCATGAACCCCATTAACCCCATTGTTTGCAGAGTGCAGGATTGGTATTCATTTGGCATGAACTAATATCATTGTTCCAGTTGTTTGTAGCACATGTCCATTCTGATTAGTCAGATCTCACTGGTTAGTTATAGACATGGTCAGTATCTCAGGTTTTGTATCATATTTTCAAATGGGGTTTGCAATAGATCCCTAGCCCCCCAAATGAAGTCAAGATCCCCTGCTCTGGAATCTGAAAAGAGCTAATATCATGGAAAGTTCTGGAAAGCCATCAGGGCTTCTGCCCACAGTCCTGGGCAATGAGTCAGTCTGTGTTTTCCATCTGTGCCTGCCTTGTATGTGTTCCCTGACACATGGTCCTTCCCAGCTGTATGTTACACATGAAGGATATTCTGGGGCACTTGAAGTCATCGATGACTCATCTCTAGGGAATGAGTGGCTCACCAAGAAAGACATATATGGAACAGAACAACATGCACAGCATTTTCTCTCCTTTGGGGGAAAAATGTTCAAAAACGTCTGGGGAGAAACAGAGCTCAATGGCACACATGACATATGTGAGCATCTCCCTCTATTGTCACCAGGGTATGGGGAGGAGGAGGAAGAGGAAGAAAAGGGCAAGTCAAACAGCTATCTTTACCTAAAATGAGAATGCACAGCCCTGCCCAGATACTCTATCACAAATGGCAAAGAGAAGGGTCGATAATAAGAAGGCAACACATATTGTTTACTGTGAGGCAGGTACTGTGCTGAGTGCCTGCTAGGCATTCTTTACTTCATGAGTTTGGTACTGTTGTTATCCCATTTGTGTATGATCAAAACCAGCCTTGGGAAGGTTAAATAACTTTCCTAAGGTCATTTATCTCACAAGTGGTGAAAGTGAGATTTACCCTTGGATCTGAATCCAGGTTGGTCCCTAAACTACCATACACTGTGCCAAGGAATCAAGGGATCTTCTTTTGGACAATAGGGACAGCTATGCTGGCATACCTAGGTAATCACTGAATAGGTATTTACTGTGTACCTACTATTTGCCTGGTGCTGTTCAAGGTGCTGGTCATAGATTGGTGGTCAGATTACATTAGTTCCTTGACCTCTGGAATGTGGTCTGGGGGAAATTAACTTTAAACAATTAACTACATTGGAAGAGTCTTTATAAAGGAAAATAGAAGTGTTGGGAACCCAGAAGCCATACAAGGGTATAGGATGTTCATTCAGTAAAAAGATACACCCTAGAATGTACTATTGATCTTTGCAACAGAAAAAAAAAAAAAAAAAAAGCAGCCCATGAAATCGTGATCAATGAAGGTTGTACAAGGGTCTTCCACTACACTGTAAGCCCTGAAAGCTCCATAAGAGTAAGAATGGTATTGGATCCACTTATGTTGGCATCTCTGGTGTGTACCACAGGGCCTGGCATATGAAAGATCCTCACTCAATATTTGTGGATGAATGGATGGAAGAATGCATAAAGGTCATAGATGCCCACAAGAAGTATGGTATGAGCCTAGAAAGTTCTTATCACAAGAAAAAAATTGATTAAGTTGGGGAAAGAATGGGGGAAACAAGGAATAGCCATGGCACCAAGGCAATATGCCACTAATACAGAGGTCTTCTGAGATGTTAGTACCAATGCTCTTAAAATCAAGAGCCCAAAGGAGAGGAAAGTCTTGAATGAGAGGCCATTAGTTATGACATCAATCTGAGAGGAAGCTGTGGAAACTCATCATGCCTTACCAGCTTCCTCAATGTCCAGACCCACATAGGAAATCAAGTGAGAAGTCCTGGTTGAAAATTCTTGTCTTAATTCTAATTAGGTAAAAAGCTTCCAGGGACTGATGGGTGGATGAGCCTACTTACCATTTGGTGTTTAACATCAGCTGGTAGATTAGAATTGCTATCACATTCACAATGCCCTGGTAAAAACAAGAATTGCTACATTCTTACACAGGATATGGGACTAACTATGTAAACGGCATTATGTAACTGATGTTAAGTGAGTTCAATGACAACACCTTTAAATGGAGGGAATTTCTTGTGAAATTTAATGACCCTAGAAGTTTTAACAGAAACAACAGGACTTGAAAGTATCAGTAGTAGTAGTTGTAGTCATCACAGAAGTACAACTTTTAGCAGTAGAAGTAAAACAAATAGTAACTACTATTATTTCAGCCTCCAGTAAGGAACAGACCTGAGATATATGATACATGATGTGTGTGTGTGTGTGTGTCTACAGAGACAGAAGGAGAGATCGTATTTAACTCTAACAAAATCTATGATTTTATATGGTTATAGCAACTATTATTTCCCACATTTTTTATAATGGGGAAATGGAAGCATGATGAGATGAAGGGTCTTGCCAAAGGTGATATAGCTAGTAAGTAGCAAGACAGAGTCCGAATCACTATCTGTGCAATACCAACAATCATCTTTCCACTGGATGCTATTGTTTGGACACATGCCAGAGTTTTTGAAACTCAGAGAAAAGGGAAAGCTTGCTGGCAACTCAGCAAAGGCAATTATGAACAAACCAAGACCATACTTGGTAAATACATATGTCTGGCTGGAGTGGGCTGTGAATGTTGGGAACAAAAGTAAAGCGGGGTAGGAAAGGTTGACTGGGTCATGGAAGATCTGTTACTAGAGGGTGGGATCTAGACTCTATCCTCTTGGCAACGTGGAGCCTCTGACCCATTCTGAGCAGCAGCATAATTTGTTAAGAATTATTTGTAAGGCTGAAGGGCTGGGAGAGGATGGAGGCAGAGAGGCCTGCCAGAAGGCTGTTGCAATAACTTACCAAGGAGTCCTAGACTCGTGTTGTTATCCCATTATGAAGAAATGTCTGTATTTGCCCAAGTCATTGACGTCAGCTTCTCAACAAGACATTAAAGACCATGCATGGTCTGATTCCATTTCTCTCTTTAGTATCCTCTAGTGCCTTCCTCCCACCTTTGTTCGTGACAATTTAGGCCACTGATCTTTTTTTTTTTTTTAAGATTTTATTTATTTATTTGACAGAGAGAGACACAGTGAGAGAGGGTACACAAGCCGGGGGAGTGGGAGAGGGAGAAACAGGCTTCCCGAGGAGCAGGGAGCCCGATGTGGGGCTCGATCCCAGGACCCTGAGGTCATGACCTGAGCCGAAGGCAGACGCTTAACGACTGAGCCAACCAGGCACCCCTAGACCACTGATGTTTTAGTTGTTCAAGTTTTCTGAACTCCTGCCCAATTCACATAAGCTACCTTTGTTCCTGAAAAATACTCTTGCATTCTTCAGAGAATGAACCCCTATGCATCTCACACAACCTTCCAGTCTCAACATCAGCCCCACATCCTCCTGGGAAATTTCCCTAACTCTTCTGAATCCTTAGATGGCCCCCTTGATACATTCACATAACCCCATGGCTTCTCTGTTCACCCTACTTATCATTACAGCTTTCCTGAGTTTGGTCATATCATTTCTCATCTGCTTCTATTGTTTTGTCATTTATTCCTTGAGCACTTGTAGGTCTGCTTTGAGGCCTCACTTCATAGAGATCATGCTTTAATCTCTTGGAAAGGTTGGCCAAGTATATACAATTGACATTGCCAAGTTCCCCTGAGATAACCATCTCACTGGATCACACTGCTTAAGAACATTCTAGCACAGGATACAATTGTCCAAATTTACCACTCAGGGAATGGAGGGTTGTAGGATTTGGAGGGAAGCAGTATGCTTAATGATAGAGTCAGCCCTGTAGTTGGTCTGTTCAAAGCATCATATGTGCTAGAACCTTACTCAGAGGGTGCACCAAGGACCACCAGCAGCAGTGTCACCTGAGAATTGCTAGAAATGCATAGCCTTAGCACCCACCCCCCAGACTTACTGAATCCAAATCTGTACTTTGACAAAATACCCAGGTGACTGACATGCACATAATTTGTGAAGCACTGTCGTAGAAGACCACCGGGGCAATGCCTATTGCCATAAAAATCATCCACTCCTGTACTGGTGTCTTCACCAGTTGGATTTTACCCATACTCTATGAAGAATGTCTTAGGGAAGATAGCCCACAGCTTGAGAGAGAAAGCCTATGACTGTATTTGAAGCTTCAGAGTTTGTTAATATTTTTCAAAATATGAGTCTATGACAGCTGGGATTTACTGCCTATTTGAGGGGGAGAATGGCTGCCTGAGCAAACATACTGATCAATAATTCAAATTAAGAAATCCCATTTTTAACGCTCACCCAGACCAAAATGATGGCAAGGCTCAAGTTGTAATTATTACAAACTTCAGCTATTAGAGATTCCACTCTGATTCCTGTAGCCAGGAAAAGAGAAAGATGAGAAAAACCACTCTGCTTCTCTTAAGAGATTGCGCTTCTTCAAGACATGACCAATGGTTTGTATTATCCCCGTGGGAATCTTTCATTGTGGGTTGTATCATATTCTGAAAGAGTATGCGCTGTGTCTCCATTAATGAAGATGGAGACCCTTGGTTGAGTGGAGAATATGAAGCTTGCAAACACAACAGATTGTTTCCCAAAGATCCAGATATATCTAACATCCTAAATGTGATTTTGAGGCACTCAACACTCTTGGGCTGCAATTTGTTTTCTGAGAGGACAGTTTAAGAGAACGTGGTCTTCCCGGGCACCATGAGAAATGTGAGTTACATAGAAGGAAGAGTTTCTTCACAGCACAAGGCAGAAATCAATGAGGGGATTGTCTACAAGTGTCTCCACTTTGGGAATGTCTTTATAAACGTAATGGATGACTGTGTTCTACAGAAGGATATTCTCCCTGGAGGCTGAAGGATGAAGCTGATGACCTTCAGAGGCGTTTACCAATTTTTCTGGGCTGTAGCTTTGTGACAAAGCCAAATTATTTTGGAAATAAAAATAAAAAGTATGAATCTGTGGTTCGATATTTGCAGCACAAAATAGAGTGCCAATTCCACTCACTTCAATACTCTTTTCACTGGAAATAGAGAAGTCCTGCACGGAAGTAGAGTGCCCAGAGGAATCTCACATTCACTCCTTCCAGAGCTTCAGTGCAGCTTCTCTCCCTTGATTTATACTCTGCAAGGGGCCCAACTATGCTCTTTCCCCATCTTTGTAGTGCCTCAGTTTTAAAAATGTATGCACTACTTGAATCAATATATTTAATCCTTTGAAGAGACTTGGAGGCAGATGATCTCTTGTTTACAGATGAGAGTAATGGGGCTCAGAGACGCTAAGACATGTTCTTCAGGTCACCTGCCTCAGCTTCTATGAATCCAAATGGGAACCCAAGGAGTTTCACTCCAGATTCAGAACTCTTAGCCATTAACTAGAGCAAATAGTACTGACAGCCAGGCACCGTCCTAAGTTTTCACATCAATAAGAATAAAATACACAGAACACACACGTGCTAAGGAGGTGTGGAGAGGAGCTGGGGTCGTCTTGGAGGTAGCCTTTGAAGAAATGTCCAGTCCCAGATAGGCTATCGTTGGAGTGCCCCATTATTCAATACTCTGGCATGGTGGTAGTGAAATAGTGTACATTTCCAGCTAAATGTATATAAAATGAGGAATGCTTTTGTGTGCAAGTAACAGAAAACCTGACTCCAGAGGCTTAAACAAATAAGAACTTAGTTTACTCTATTGCACAAAATCTGGTGGTAAGAAGTTTCTGGAATTAGTTGAATACAGTGGTTCTCAACTAGGTTTTGTGCACTGTCACCCCCCCCCCATAGGAGCATTTGGCAATGTCTGGATATATTCTGGGTTGTGACAACGGGGAAACCTGTTTTTTATTGTCACTAAATGCTGCTGGCATCTAGTGGGTAAAGGTCAGTGATGCTGCTAAGCATTCCACAGTGAACAGGTCAGCTCCCACAACAAAGAATTATCTGGCCTCAAACGTCAATAGTCCTGAGGACGAAAACTCTGGATCGCGTAGTGAATGATATCAAGGCCCATCTCTGCATTTCTCTTGGCCTTCACCTCATGGTCTCAAATTAGCTGCTGAGCCACACCCTCATTTGAGACAGGGTGATGTGGCATGGGAGAAAAGATGGCTGCCATAGCTGTGTCTCTTCGATTTGTTGGGAAAAGAAATGCCTTCCCAGAACCCCGAGAAAACCTCCACTTCCATATGACTGGCCGGAAATATGACCCCATAAGGGATCTGGCATAGGTAACCTCTTGCATGGGACTGAGGATACTGCTGTCCCAAAGAAGCTCAGGGTCTGTTGGCAAGGAAGGAGAGAATGGAGCGGGCCACAACTAGTGTGAGCCACAGCAGGCTGATACATTGAACTGATATTGCTCACAAATGCAGGTAGTTCTTTCCAATCAGTCTTATAGAGGCCATGAAAAGTGCAGTGACCACACCCTCTTTAATGGTGTTAAACCGAGTGGCCTCTTTATTCTGCCAGCATCTCTATTTAAAGGGCTAGCCCCATCTCCCAAAAGCAAATGTTCTTAAAGCCTGTTTCCCATTGATAAATCGTCTGAGCAGAGACAGATTGAATTATTTATCTAGACTCTAAAAATCAGTATGGGCTATTCTCAACGCGGCTGTGGTCCAATTTTAGAAAATGTATTTGTGGTGCAATAAATAACAATATTAATCCCAGACTCCTTTTATTGCTGTTTGATTCATTCATTCAACAGATATATAGAGGGCTCTGATTATGACTGCTTGGCTGAAGTATCAAATCATGGACATGGTAAAATTTCCAGAGTGTAAGCTCCTTGAAGGAAGGGATCATGTCGTTCTTGAACATCTGGATATCCACAGAGCCTGGCTCGCTGAATAGCTCATGAATGAAGTGTTATCTTCGTGGGGACTATGTTCTAGTTGGGGGTCGGGGTGGATATGGAAGGTATTATGATACTTCTCAGAAGTGTCAGATACTCTAGGATGGTCTCCGCATTCAGCTTTGGGGGAATCGGAAGATTTACGGAAGGAAAAGCTATCTAATGTGAAACCTGAAAGAAGAGGAGTCAAGATCAGTGAATCTGCATTGCACCCCCTTCTCACCCACTCACCCCAGACCACCTCCTCCCTTTCCCATATATTTATTACCTACTATATTTAATATATATTTATCATAAAATTATATATATAATTTTATTAAAGGAGGTAGACAACTCAATATTAAGATTTTAAAATTTTCTCTAAGTTCCAGCAGTTTGTGAGTCTATGATTTCAGGTCAGTTTTCTGGCTGGAAGAAACATCAAGATGGCCTTCCTTTTTGAAGCCTCACCACATACCAGAGACAGAGGAAAAGAGAAAGGAAAAGCTGGACACTCAGACTCCCTCTTGAGTTTTTGCATAAGCTGTCTCTGTAGGTAGGTCAGAAGTGTTGCTGGCTGCACAAGTGTGTTTCCGTTTTGTTCACGTCCCCTTTGCCCCTTCAACCTTCCTGGCCCCCACATTCTGGCATACCATTGTCCAAGAAACTGCAACCTTCTCCTTGCTGGCAGCCCAACCTTCCAATACAGAGCTGCCTCTTGGGGATGCTTTCATGATGTTTTTGGTTGGAGCAGCTTCTCTGAAGCTTCCATGTAGGAGGGAGTCATAATTCTCTCCAGATTATTCTGTTTGTCCTGTGTGAGGAAGACTCCATTGCCAGAAATGGATTCACCAAGCCAGTAACCCATGACTCAGCTCACAGTGGTCTCAGTCACAAAGTATTTGTTCACCTTTGGCCTAAAGAAGATTTGTTCGCACCCAGCATGTCTATCTGCATGTCTATCTGTGCGCTTACTGATAGCACTTACTGGGTCACACTTACTTTTAACCTATCCATCTATGGCTTTCTAGTATTTGATGAGCTCTATTTTTCTGCCGTTCATTGAACTAATATTTACTGAGCACCTACTATGTGCTTGATGAACACAATGGTCAAGGAGAGAGATACAGTAGTCTCTGTCCTAATGAATATTACATGCATTCAATTAAATACTCGATTGTAAAAAAATGCAATGTGAACAGAGAAGGGTGCTTGGATGATCATGTGCCATGGGGACACTTAGCAAGGGCCCTAACATATATAGCATGTCAGGGTGGGTCCCACAAGAAGTACTCTCTGTAAGTGAGGACAATAAAATAAGGACAAAGACTGTGTCTCATCTGTCTTGCGTCTCTAGGGCCTGCTTTGCCAGGAATACAAAAGTGTATGCTAACTGGAATAAATGAATGAGACTGCTGCTGAGGTATCTTCTGGGTCCTGCTCCTCCCCTCCTCCCCATTGGCTTACTGGTTGCCCGCAAGCCCTCACCATCCCTCTTTTCCACAGCAGCCTCCCAGCTGGCTCCGTCACCTCTGACGCTGGACCCTCCCTCTCCAGCCTCTGCCGTGATAAGAGCTTAAATCACAAAATGGATCATCTCATTCTTTTGCACAAATCCTCCCATGGTCACAGGGTAGACCCCACACTCTCTGTCCTTCCTCATTGAGGTCCCTGTTTCCATAACATAGATCCTCACATGGATTCCTCAACTAGCCACACTCTTTCTTTCTATTGTACCTTTGCACCTGCTGTTCCCTTTGCCCCGTGGCATTTCCATTTTCCCTCACATGGTGAACACACTAGCATGCTTGCAGAGCCCACGCCTGGGACACCATCTTGGTTACGTTTTCCCCATTTCACCCTGTCATAGGTAGGCTCCTGTCATGATTGTGTCATGATTGTTGATGAGCCTTGCATCGCCCAGTAGACTATGGGAGACTTCTTCAAGAATGAGGATGTTATTACTAATCTTTGTTTCCCTGGCATTTTATCTCAAGTGCCGTAGGGACCCTATAAATGTTTCTGAAAGGAAAGGGCATTTTCACTGCCTTCCAGAAATATTCACTAGAAGACACAAATTAATAGCCTTTTGTTTTCTAAAAGTGATAGCTACAACTACAGGCAAATCTTATAGTTGTGTATTAAATACTGAAAACTTTTTTTATGAGCAGCAGCAAAAGGGCTGCATTTGGCTTTTGTTTATACTGTAAATATTTCAAAATGAATATCTGCTTAGCAATGTCTGTGCCAGGGTCTCTTGCCTAGAGAAGATCTTCAAGGGAACTCTGAGGAACACCAAGACAAATGGACACATTTCAAAAGCATCTTACAGACCTTCTTTTCCAGAAAAGCATCAGAAATAGACAGCTCTTGCCAAAGGCTCTATTTTCCAACAATTTGCTGGAAAACTGAAGTAGGAACAAATCAGATTTCCTCCTTGAGAAGAGGACTATGATTCAATGGAAATAAGCAAGCCAGCTCCACCCTTGCTGGGTGAGTATGACACAGCCCAAGAGCAAAGATCACCTTCAAACCCTCTGATTAATTGGGGTATTTTCTTAATTGGTCATCAAGAAATGAAAGTATATGTAGTACTCTACTTAGTATCACTGTGATCACTTTACAAGGTCGATTTATCATTGCCACTTGTACCTTCGTGGAAGAGTGCTTTACTGCTGAGCCTAGAGCTCTAATGAACTTGAACTTCACAATAGCTCCAGGAAATTAAGCAGTGTCATCTCAGAAGACACCAGCCCATTCATCAAGTTAATACTAGGCTTCCATGAACAGGATGTTCTGGGGTTAGTGAATCTTTTGAAGCATGTGGTGACTCAACAAAAGTATCTTTGATAATTTATATAATTGACCATGCATGATACCTATTTGTCCAAAGATCCCAACAAGGCACCTAAGAAGTTGTTGTTTTCTTTCTGATTTCAAATCCCATCTGGATGCATCAAAGTGTTATTTTTAAAGAGAATTGCTGCCTATTTCAAATGGTGATTCCAAAGGGTTTTCAAGATGAAGTTGGAAAGAAAGAAATAAGGCTTATTTGATGTTAAAGAGCCAAATTTTACCTTATTATATTGTCTCTCCTTACAGGGACTCAAACACTTAAACACTTAAAGAGGATCTTGAATACTGGAGTGATCATTTCCATCAAATTCCAAGAATTTCACCCTGTCCAATTCTGCTGGTGATAATGTTAATAATATATCTTTTAAAAGTTCCAAGCACGAGGGCACCTGGGTGGCTCAGATGGTTAAGCGTCTGCCTTCGGCTCAGGTCATGATCCCAGGGTCCTGGGATCGAGTCCCACATCGGGCTCCCTGCTCATTGGGAGCCTGCTTCTCCCTCTGCTTCTCTCTCTCTGTCTCTCATGAATAAATAAATAAAATCTTTAAAAAAAAAAAAGTTCCAAGCATGAATTATTTGCAACACAAGTTTGATGGTAATAGCATGCATCATACATTAGCTCTTGAAGCTGAATAATGCAGGGCTTGTGCAGTGTGGGTCGATAGAATTTGGATTTCTCCAAATCGTTTTCCTTTGCTGTCTCACGGAGAAGACAGTCCTTCTATGAGGTTAGTCCCGCTGTGATAGCAGGCAAGCTCAGTTACCATCTTTGATGCCAAAGAAACAGCAATGCTTCCTCATTTCAAGATTATGCCCTCTGTGTCCAGGACACCACCTCAGAGCTCCAGACAACAGTTATTAATTAATTGATGAGGATTTGTTTTCCAGACACATTGCTAGAACATGTGCTCCAATTGCTGCATGGGCAGGGCAAATTCAAGTGGAAAAAGGACAGGAGATAGCATACTCTTTGACCAAACAAAAGCAAATCAAAAGTGCACCAGGATAATAAACCTGAGAAGGATGCTCTTGTAAAGCACAGTTGGAGTTCCCCCAAATGGTCTGGTCTTCTCTGCTCCTTACTTTCCACCTCTTCTGTGTCCCCTTTCTGAATCATCTCTGCAGCATCTTACTCTTTTTTTTTTTTTAAGATTATTTATTTATTTATTTGAGAGAGAATGAGAGAGAGCACATGAGAGGGGGGAGGGTCAGAGGGAGAAGCAGACTCCCTGCCGAGCAGGGAGCCTGATGCGGGACTCGATCCCGGGACTCCAGGATCATGACCTGAGCCGAAGGCAGTCGCTTAACCAACTGAGCCACCCAGGCGCCCTGCAGCATCTTACTCTTGATCTATATTCAGAGACTGTTCTCCCAGGTTCTCATCATATTTTTCCACCGCTAAATGCCCAGTGCCTACAATAATGCCTGATACATATTAGACACTCAGTAAATAATTGTTGAATGGCCTGAACATATATTTGGGATTGCATGAAAGCCCTACAAAATGATAATGTGTGTCTCCCCTTCTGCATGGGCTGATTCTGATAACATGTATTTTCCCAAAGAGGATTGGGCTGGTTCATTTAGGTACTGCTGTCTTATCTGCATAGACATCTCACACAAGGTTACTCCAAAGAACTCCCTGCATCATCCATAGCTTGGCCACCTTTGGTTGTGGGACTTTTTTCTTGTCTAATCATCTGTGGCCTTATGACTGAGACACAAGGCATCAAATGACAACTTCTGCCAAGGACCAACCTTGTGTGATTATGTATAGGCATAGCAAACATTCAGGTGTCCTGGACACCTCTTTGGTACCCCAACAAATATGTATTAATCACCCGTTTTGTGCTCAACCCTGTGCTAGTTTCCATAGACATCACTAGAATAGAATGAGTGGTTAAAGATGTCTCCCAGGCAAGAAGGAAGGATTAGAAAGAGGCCCAAGGAAACTTCTGGGAGTGATGGATATATGTTCATTGTCTTGGTTGTGGTCATGACTTAATAGGTGTATACAAATGTCAAAACATCAAAATATATTCTTTAAATATATGCAGTTTATTGCATAGCAATTGTATCTCAATAAAGCTGTTAAAAATGAAGTAAAAAGATGTCCTCCAAATGGTGAGACAGTTGTTTCCAAGGCTTGGCCATTCCTCACAATCCCTGGTAGGGAGGGATATTCTTACAACCTCCCAATCCAGTGTTTGTCTAAAAGTTAGATGAGAGAGATATTGATCTGAAGTAACATAACTGGGTCAGAAGAATGGGCCAAATTAAACACATGCTATTTAATGGGGAACAATGTGAAACTTCTTCTTTGTGACTGGCAAGCTAATGGCACGTGTATGGGATTAGAGAGAAATGACTTCACAGGACAGTTATGTAGATGAGAAGGAGGACATTTCACTGACTGTAAATTCAACAGTACACCATGATTTCCAAAAAGGAGAGATAGAAAAGTATGATTTAAGGATGTGTTATCTAGAAGAAGGAAGGAGATTGTTTTGTTCTCCTTCTGAATTCTTTACTCTATTGGAATATTATGTTTGTTTTTAGTGGATCACATACTAATAGGGATATTTGGGTAGAATTTTTAGAGGACACAAATCAGGAAAATAGTAAAGATAATATAGCCCAATGAACAGTGGAAGGAGCTAAGAATGTCTAACCTAGAGAGCACCTTCAGTGATTTGCCAACTCCCGGCAGAATGAAATTTGGCAGGCACCAGGCAGGGCAAGCCTGTGAGAGACGTGGGCTCACTATGTTCACCAATTTTTTCTGGCTCTCTATCTTTGAGAGACATGGAAGGATTATACCTCAAAATCAGGCATAGCCATGTAACTTTCTTTTGCCACTGATGTGTGAGTGTAAATGATATATATAATTTCTGGGTGGAAGTATATACCAGCTGGGTCAGACCCATCAGACCTATCAGCTGGGTCGCTGAATCAAGACAGTATAGGTCAGACCCTGTCCGTAGCTAGACTACAGGCCCCACACAGCCCCTGGAAAAATTAAACCTTAGTTATCTAAAGCTACTGAGATTTGGGGCTGTTTGTTACTGTAGCAAGACAAACCTCACCCTGACTGATACAGATAGTAAATAGTATCTTGGTATTTCAAATGAGAAATAATTTATCTAAAATCCTGTATTCAGTCAGTGGTCAATCTGTGATATGAATTCTAATGAGCCTGGCTCCAATTCACACACACTTCATGCCACAGAGAGGGGTTAAATCTAAAGTGTAGTCTTTGGGCAGAAGGAACAAAACTAGGAGGTAAAAGAGACACAATTTTTGGCTCAACATAAAGAGATCACAGCCCCAGTCAGCTGACAATAGAAGAGACCGCAGGGAGGTTTCTGCTCCCCATCTCCAAAAGTGTTGAAGCAGAAACTTACTAACTGCCTTTCTAGCATGTGTTAGGAGCTCTGGAAAGATGTTTGGGCTGAAAAACTTGTTAGTTTCCTTTTAGCCTAGATGTCCTAGGAGGCTATACCTTTTAAGCAGTAGATATGCCTGGAAGGTGCTTCATAAACACAAGCTGACTGCATAAAGCATTCTCCACCAGGGAGGGGAAAGACGTGGCTCCTTCTCAGCAGCTAGGTAACTGGTAAATTAAATCAATGTTGATGGCCCGTACACCCCGTATAAGTTCGGCAGAGCCTCACCGAGTCCTCAGATATTAATGGAAATGATTTGTCTGCCCTAGGTAGTAATACTGCCTACAGCCGCAGGTCAATCTTTATTCTCTAAGATCTCCACAAAGCAAAATACATTTTTATATTTCTATTTCATCCATGACTCCCCCCCCCCCCCCACCATTCCCAGCCCAGCTCAGGTTAATAAACGCCAATGTTTTGTTGTGACCAGCGATTCTTTCTGCATTTTAAATTCCATTTTCCTTTGGTAGGATACTGAGATCCGTGGTCTCCCAGCCTGAAACTCTCAGCCACATAAATCATAGAGCAAGGAGATTTTTATGCAAAATAAAGCACTTTCCATGCTTTTTCTCTTGCAATGATTACTTGATTTTCCCCTGAAACTGAACGATATATGTTTCATAAATAGATCCCTCTCTCTGTAAGCAAACCTTGGAAATGGATTATTTGTTTGGTTTGCATTTTGTTTTTCAGGGTTGCAGCTACGAGAAGCCAGCTCTCATAGGCTCACCACAAAGAGGAGGGATTGGGAGGGCTGAGAGTCATCATGGAGACTGTCCTTTTCACTGGGGCTTGCTCTCTAGATCAAGAGATACTCAGAAAGCCTTGAAAAGAGTTGATTTCTAATCCCAGAGGGGGTGGTTCTCAAATTATCAGTGAGGGAGAAGAAGAAAAAAAGAACAGTAGGAAACAAAACAAAACAAAAAATATGTTTTAACATCTAAAAGTTCGTAGCCTTTCCAAGTACATGTTTATTTTTAGTAACCTCCATGTCACTTCTGAAAAAAAAGAGAAAGTTCAATATTTGAGAGAAGTTACTATTCCCTGCTGAAGGTACCAAACTGCAGGAAGTCAGCAGCATTCTTTACAGGGTGATGCGTGTTAGATACACAGTCAGCTGAAAAAAAAAAAAAAAAGACACCGGCGATCACTTTGACAGAAAGGGCACATTTAATACCAGGGTTGTGAGTGCTCAGTTTCGAAATACTCCCAAAAGATAGTTTTCCCCCATCTCACAGAGAACGCCTGCAGGACAGAATGCCACCTCACTGCAGGAGTGGGGATGGCATTGGGGTCTCCAGGCTCTCTGACTTCACATGTCCAGAGGCCACGTGAGAACCAGGGCTCCCTGCCCAGCTTGTCTAAAGAGACCAAGTCATTTGATTCCCAGGACAAAGGGGCCTCATCAGAGTGGACGCGGCCCAGCAGGGAAATCCTGACATCACACAAAATAGAGACAACCTCATTATTCTGGAATGTGAGGGGCTTAAGGGAGAGCAGAGTTGAAAAGTGCCTTTGTACCTTACCTAAATCTGAATGTAGCCCATGAGTTTTCAAGTATTATTGAGGATACGGTAAATAATTTCATCACCCTACAGCACGTGAAACATTTGACGCAAATTATGGGTTTGTCCAGCTCAAATTAGCCTTCTTTTTCTTCAGAAGGTAATACAACCTAGTGGCTTCAGAACAGGGGCCCCTGGTGTCAGGCTGCCCACTCAGAGTTTGCTTCTACTTGTTACCCAGAGATGGCTATGCACAAGAACTTTTCTGAACCCCCTTCGCTCATCTGTAAAATGGGATAGGAGTGGATTATTGTCAGGGTTTGTGCAATTTCTGGCACAGACTACGTGATGTTACACTCATTATGATCATAGCACCATCATCATTATAAGGAAGGATTTCCTAAATATCTCGACTGGCCACCCCTTTGCTACTGTAATGATCCTGATATGAAAATCCACACACATTGAAAAGTACAAAGATCCTAGACGTTGGGATGAAAAAATGCCAGGATGTTGAAAGCCTGAGTTCTTTATATTCAAATGAATCAGCGCATATGTTAAAACTGACTGAATCTCGGTTTCTACATTAACAAAGAAATAATTATATATTTTATATTCTATAATTATATTATAGCCTGGGATCAGGTAGGGTGTAAAATAAGCAGGGCTTTCTGTGTAAGTGGCAAGTCCAATGGCTAGCACACAGCACATCCAGCAAGGCCCTGTCTCCCTGCCCAGCCTTGTCATGAACTCCTATCTAGGATCTCTGGCTTGACAGCCTTTGAGAGTGTGGTAAGGGGGTCCAGGAACAGCACACCCCACTTGGCTGTTCCTGAGAGGGGGGCCCTTGGTGTGGGGGCCTAATGCCGATGTCTGTACCTTCATAATGCTTCATGCCATTCTGTGGCCACCTCTGAGCATAGATTGAGGCCTGTCTCTCTTCACCTTCTGGACTACAGGCTTTTAGGAGCAGCTAAAGGGCTCATGCCTTTCCCTTATCCCAGCATACAGAACTCAAGCATTGTGTACACATGAATGGGAATCATTCATTAGGTGCTTATTGGAGCAATGGATAATAGAACGCTGCCTTCCCCCATTGTTGAACATAGCAAGCCATATTCTATTTGCTGACTTAATGTCATGTCTTTCCAGACAGTGCCTATATGCTGGTTTTACATGGTGTCATATCCCCAGGCTGAACACAGTGCCTGGCACACTCTGGATGCTCAATAAATGTTTGTTTTGTGAATGAATGAAGGAATGAATAAATGAGTAAACCCACGGAGTGGCTCAATGAATATTTAATAGTTCAGGCTAAATAAAACATTTGCCATCTGATGACTTGGGTAAATTGGGATATATGCATCAGCTCATTAAGTATATGGCAACGAATCAGTCATTGAACTTGTCTCTTTGTAAAATACGATTTGGGGGCTGTAATAAACCCAGGATTATGCATGCAATAAATAAAACTTTGGTTGTAGGCTTTCCATAATGATTCTCTTCATCTCTGTTCCATCCTGACTTGAAGGTCCTTTTCCCTGAAGCCTCTTGTCTTCATTCCCTATCTTCTCATCTCACCCCTCCTCAGGGACAGACCTGTAAATGCCAGCAGACCTTGTTGTTGATTTTTTTTCTTGAAACAGAAAAAAAAAAAAAAGGCATTAAATGGCATGTGATTCATTTCATAGACACAACTCAGGTTTTCTTTTATAAGGTGGAAAAAGCATAAGGGGCTCATCAGAAATAAATGGCTGAACATTACTAAGTGCTGGCAAGGATGTGGAAGGAGCTCTCACCCACTGATGGTGAGGATATGCGATAGTAAAGCTACTTTGGAAATCTGTTTGCAGTTTCTATGAAAACAAAGCACACACCTGCCCTGTAATCCAGGAACTATATTCCTAGGAATATTACCCACTAAACATAGCAGCTTATGTCCAAAACAGACATACACAAGAATGTTTGTAGAAGATGTACTCACCTTAGTGAGAAGATAAATAGATATGTTTTCTCCATTTAATGGAATACCATATAGCAGTTAAAAAGAACAAATTGCTGGTACGATAGTACCATCCACTTCAAAGTAGTCTGGAATGACCTCACAGTTATTTTGGTGAGTGAGACAAAGCGGACACAAAAGAGCACATACTGTGTAATTTCAGTTACAGAAAGATGAAAAACAGGCAAAACTAATCAATGATGGTGGAAGTGTGAAGAGTGAATGGGGACAGAAGACTATGCTGAGAAGGGATATAGAGGAGCCTTCTGGAGATCTGGAGATGCTTACTCTCTGGTTTCCAGTGGGGAGTGCCTAGGTAGTACATGTCATCAAGCCATGGACATAAGATTAGTGTACTTTACATACTTTACTGTATGTATATTATTCTTCATTTAAAAAAATTAAATGGCAACAAATGTCAGGATTCTCTAACTATATACTTATTTATTACTTTTTAACAAAAATTTGTCTCCCTCTTTGTTCATTAGCATAATCTTCTCATTTCTTTTAAAATATCAGTAAGTATCTTTGGGTGGGTTTTCGAGGTATCATATTAATAAAGTCAGTTCAACTACTCTGATGTTTGTCATGTGGACCTCTCAGCTCAGAGGACAATTGCCATAGAGCAGTATGAGCTTGAACTCAGGAACCATGGGAACTGGCTTTGCTGTGTATTAGCTGTGTGATACAGTATTGGACACATTATCTTAACCTCTTCGAGTTTCCGTCTATTTACCTAGGAAGTAGGAATAATACTAGTGTGACCTCATAGGGATCGAATGAGAAAATATATGTGAGTAGCTCAGTGCTTGGCACAGTGTAAAGGGTGACTAGTCATCATATTAGTAGTATTAGAAGTAGTGGTTGTAATAGTAGGAAGAGCAATCACAAAGGTAGTAATATTATAGCTAGAGTCACATTGGTCTGTCCAGACCATAGCTTAGATTGCTGGGTTTTGAGGGGAAGGCATTGAGGAGGGGTAAGGGGGGAAATATGAGTGCTGTGAGTAGTAATGATACTGTGGCCATATCCACATCAAAATGGAAACCTCTGAGCTTGGCTTGGAAAAAGGAGAACACAGCCCGTAAGACATTTGTTCCTGGATCTGGAATACCCCATATTTAAGGCAGGACATTTATCCATGTTCCTGGTGTCACCAGGAACCAAAGTAAAGCCAGATGTGCCATGCCCCAGTCTGAACCCCAGCCTGTGGTTCAATGGGCAGATGGATCACATAATTCTCTGTAATGATTCTCCCTCAGCGGGCTGCCACGGGACAGTGCATGCTTACTGTGTTAAAAAGGAAACCAGGGGTTAAACCTTGGTGGAATCCGTGTCTGGTTAGATCATTTACATTCATAATTGCTTTCAGTCACCACAGTGGAGTGTGTCTGGTTGTTCATAATGGGAAAAGTGATTTGCTGTGGTGTCCACATGGAGAATGCCGTGTGACTCACAGGTCCAGGCCCAGCTCCGGGAACGCAGTGTGGCTGAGTCCCCGCTTTAGTCTGAGATGTTGCCACTCTTGCTGGCAAAGCCTTTAACACTCAGAGACAAAAAGGGCCATGAACTCAATCAGAACATAAAAGATAGGTTGATGATTCTCACGGCAAGTCTTGACATTGTCAACAGCAATGGAAGCTCTCAAGTGTTTGGCCTCCACTATGAGCTAAGTGTTTATGTGCAGTGTGTCACTATGACCTCACATCTACTCTGTCTAGACATGATCATCCCCATTTTAGAGAGGAAGAGAAGAAGGCTTATAGGATTGAAGTCAACCTTATAAGCGACAGAACTGGAAATCACATTCTTCCATGCCTGATTCCCAAGTCTGGGCTTCCCCAGTGGAATCTGGTAGAGTATTTGAGAGTCTGACTTTCAATTGGCTATGACTGGGCTCTATGCTCAGGCTCTCCTCAAGAATGATCTGAGTGCTCTTTTCAAAGGGCTATGTCTGGATCAAACCAGGGATCCTACTTGCCAGCTCCCAACCCCCAGCCCACATATCCTATCCATTTGGAAAGGGTTGTAAGTTCATGATGGCCCTTTTTTCCAAGGAAGCTGACCACATGAGGAGCAACCCGCAGGAAAACTTGGAGTCAGAATAATTCCGTTTTCTCAGGTTATGTCTCACACATACTATCAGATTCCTAGAAGACCTCAAGATGAAAAGATGTGAAATCTTATATTGTCTCCACCAAAATGTGAACACACATTCCAGTTCACTAGGGTGCCATATTGGTTGAAGCTTGATGACCGAGGCCAATAAATGAGAGTAGCTACTATTGGCTATCATGCTTAACATAAAGGATGTATTCAATGAACTATAGTAGTTGTTTTTATTCTCATTCTGTAAAAGATGGGCATTAGTTTTCATCTCTTATAGATGTGCTGAGAGACTTCTTACAAGGATTCAGCTTCCAAACAAGACCATAACCCCCAAAGGCATCCCACATGCCACTGTTGTGCATGAAGGGGGAGATTCTACCATTACTCATAGGCTGATGGTTCTCTCGGGCCAAGTGGAAGCCCAAGTCTCCCATGGACTCTTGGGGGTAGTGTGTCTTTGTCCCACAGGATGGAATCAAGCTCTTGATAATAGAGTGGAATACTGGAAAAAAGAGAGCAGTGCATACACATTTGCTTACGAGAAGCTAACACCTCTGCTGCAGTGGAATTGTTTTTTGCCTGCTCACTCTGGGGCTGCCAGGAGCCATGGTGCCTGGCTGATGCTGGGGTGTTCTCCACCAAACCATCTCCAGGTGAATCAGAAGTGCACTTACACAACAAAATGTATGGGGTACTGTGGTTGCCTGGAGTTGTGGCAATGGTGCATTGGGAGATGCTTGAAGCAGAACGAATGGCAAGCTGGGTGTGTTGTAGTCACATCTCCCAGATTTACATCTGCTTAGAATATTTTTAGCTCAACACATTTCTTGTTACTGAAACTGAGCTGGAGCTGTCACATAAAATTCGAGATAGAGCCAGGCTTGACTCTGTTTCCTATTTTCCAGCAGCCAAAGGCCCACACTTCAGGACTCATTTGAGTGATTATGGAAAAGATGAAGTCGTTGTAGATTTCATCACCAGGAAGGCCTGCCATGTCTTGTAAGTGACTTGATATTTACGTAGATCAGGCTTTGAAAGTAATGAACTCCCAGGAAATATATAGTGGACATGCCTCCCTAAGTCACAAAGAAGAAAATACCGGATGTAAGGGAAGGAGCCAAGGTAGTGTTTCCCAAAGTGTGCACTGTAGAACCTTCCACAAAAAGAGGGCTGTTACCAAATAATGGATGCATATTATTGCCCCATTTTAGAGGTTCCTAAAGTACATCAGCAAACAAATCTTCTAAAGTCACAAAACCTTCATCTCAAGGTTTTCTGAAAGTCTTTTCTCATGGAAACACCCCCCCCCCCCCCCCCCCCCCCCCCGCCCCGGCAAGGAGCACCTATTGCCTGGAATGTGTTCTAGGAAATAACCAGCCAACAAAACAGCATCCACTGTTGCAGAGGCCCAGGAGCACATTTCCTCTCGATCTGCAAGTCCTCAGATATATCTCCCGAATAGAAGTCCTGCTAAATAGAATCTAGTGGGCCATAATTATTTAACATTGATCAGATTTTCAGAAAAAAGAGCTGAGAGGCTGGAGTAGAATCACTTTCACAAGCACAAAAGAAGGTCTGGACTTTTCATCATGGCCATCTGTCTTGGTCCTTTTGAGCTGCTATAACAAAATACCACAGACTGGAAGGCTTAACCAACAAGCATTTATTCCTCACAGTTTGGGAGGCTGAGAAATCCAAGATCAAGGTGTCAACAGATTCGGGGTCTGGTGGGGGCCCACTTGTTGGTTCATAGATGGTCATCTTCTTGCTGTGTCCTCACATGGCAGAAGGGGTGTGGGAGCTCTCTGGGGTGTCTTCTATAAGGGCATTGATCCCATTCATGAGGTCTGCTCCCTCATACCTAATCACTTCCCAAAGGCCCCACCACCCAAAACCACCACCTTGGGAATTAGGTTCCAACATATGAATTTTAGGGGAACACACACATTCAGTCTATAACACCATCTAAATTAATCTCTCAGAAACTAAGTCAAAAGTCTAGGAAGGAGACCAGTCATGACCTTGATAAAGTCGTAGGCAGGACCTTGGTTCCTGACCTGAGCTGTGGAGTCATTAGAATAACATCTAAGTCCCTCTTTCTTATTAACAATGGTGTGACGTTAGGCAACTCTCTTCACTTCCTACAGCCTCACAATCTTGATCTTTAAAGTGAAGACAATATAATAATAACAGTAGCATCTGCCTGTGTGAATCTCGTGAGGATGAAATGAGACTATAGATGTAAACCCTGGATCTGTTAGAAGCCTTCAGTAAATGTTGGCCATTAGATCTCTGCTACTTTTCTGATTCTCTTGTCTTCTCATACTGATAAACACTGAAGCCCTTAGACAGTGAAATTATCTTATTCCAAGGCAATGAATACAGAGGCCTCCCAACTGAGGGGAAGAGGGACCCTGAGATGTAGAGTCGGTGGTGGCCGCCCCGGAGAGGAAAGAAAACAGGCCAAGGGGCTGGGACTTGTGCCAGACAGAGAAAGAAGAGCACAGAAGCAGCCCTGAGCCCGAACAATCACATACAAAAGGAAAGGACCCGATTGCCGCCAAAACAGACTTGTAAAACATGGCCGCAAAATGCCACTGAACTACCTACAAAATGCTGGCCATACCTTTGGGGAAAAGTAGAAACAGCTATGCATTTTGGTTGCTTCATTTTTCTCTTGCATGTCTGGTTTAGTTGTGTGGGGTTTTTTCTTTTAACAGAATTTTGCCATTATCTGGGCCTACAAGATTTTCAAGGATAGGCCAGCCTCTCCATTACTTACAGTACACAAGGTCTTCGCATGCAGGCCTGAAAAAATGGGTACTCGCGACCTGTCAGGAGTTTGCAAGGGTGTGTATGGAGCAGTGGGTGATGAAGTCAGGGCTGGACTCATGCATTCATTTCCTAGGGCTGCCATGACAAATTACCACCAACTGGGGACCTTATGACATGAGCTGGCATTAAAGGGTCAGCAGGCCATGCTCCTTCGGAAGGTTCTAGGGGAGGGTCCTTCCTTGCCTCTTCTGGTGCTCCTGGCATCTTTTGGCTTGTGGCCATATAACTTCATTCTCTGCCCCCATCTTTACATGGGCTCCTCCCTGTGTGTGTCCTCTGTGTCCTCTCTTCTTTGATAAGGACACCTTCATTGGATATGGGGCCCATTCTTATCAAGTATGATCTCATCTCAAGACCCTAAACGAATTACATCTGCAAAGACTCTGTTTTCAAGTAAGGTCATATTCTGAGGTTCCAGGTGGACATGAATGTGGGGGGAACATCCATATTCAGCACACAACCACTTGGGAGCCTGTGGCAAAAGTTACTGAGGGCCATGGTGATGGGCTAAGGGAGGAACTGATCACTCAGTAGGAAGAGGAATATTGAAATAGTAAGTGGAGCACCTGGATACCCCTTGTCCTCACTGTGTCCGTGTATTATCTCACAGGGTGCTCATGATAAATGTGTGGGGTGAGTGTTGTTGCTACACCCGCTCTGCAGAGGAGAGGGAGCGAGGGCTCAGCGATGCTGTGGGACTCGCCCCTGCTCACACATCTAATGAGTGGCCATCAGCACTTGAGCTCAGGTCCCTGTGCCTTTGACATCCGTGCTCTGAGCCTTTGTGGGGGGTAAAAGCCATACACCACAGTTCTTTGGGGCCTGTTGCAAGTAAACCAATGCTAAATATTTGATCAACATTTGGTTGACTGTGTGAGACTGTGAAGTGCTTACCTATAAAGCATTTTCTTTACACAGCTCAAAGCCTGCCCCCCCTTTTTCCAGCACTATTGCCAACAAACATTTCCTCTACATCCCCCATAGGCCTAGCACAAAATTTATGTTTTCCAGAACATTCTCTAATTGGGGATGAGCCCTTGAAAGTCTGTGTGAGTAGCACCATGGCAAAAAAAAAAAAAAAAAAGAAAGAAAAGGAAAAAAAAAAGGCAAGCAAACCAACAAAGAAGTAAATATGCTATTTGGGACAGGCCATCTGGGCACCAGGCTTGGGGCTGTCACTGAGGTGTGGTGCAAATTCTTCCAGGTCTCTGGGTCTCCATGTCCTCAGGTAAAAACCAGGGGCTTAGAGAAGAGTTCTCCTGTGGTCTGGCCCAGCTCCAACCTGCTGTTGCTCCCCACCTTCTCACGGCTGTGTTATCTCCAATAGGAAGCAATCTGGTGTCTCAGAATGAAAACTGGTTCCCAATTCTGTCTGGCCCTGCTGGCCACAGGCCTTTCTTCTTTGCTTTTCTCTTCCCTGCAGACATCTCAGTATCCAAAGAAACTCATGGTCACTTTGATAGAGAACTTTGCTTTTCAGTAGGATATTGACTTTCTGTATATTTAAGATGATTCTGTATTACAATGTAATCACCCCCACTGTCCCACCCTTCCCTTGCCCGGCCTTACCCAGATGTCAACAAGAGGCAGGAACCAGGGATGGGAACTGGCTACCAGGAACAGTCTCAGCCTTGATCATGATAATTTAGTGCCCAGTGAATTCTATTCCAGATATTATGCTGAGACTTGAGTCCACTGTGGCCCCCAGTCTGAGCTCAGGCGCAGGTCTCTGAGCTGCTGTGAGGAAACAACAGCACATTCGTTCCTGGACCAAGCTCAGTGCTCTCTGATGGCTGACAAGTGATTCTTCTGGCAAGTGCCACATGCACCTTGGACTTTCTATTTTACTTTTAGTTGAAAAATGATTTATACCCTCATCCCCTCACCATCTCCTGTGGATTCACTGCTTCTCAATCATTAGGAGTTGGTAGATTGTCCACTCTGTATACAGAATTGTCCCAGACACTCTAAAATAAGCAGAGTGATCTAGTGGAAGAGAGAGGGACCCTGTGAAGGTGAAGGTCAAGTTGAAAAGCAGTCACTATAGTTGCTCTTGCCATGTGCTTCACCACCCTCCTAGACAAGGCACACTGGGAAGGCAGGGGCTGGGTGGGTAAGCCTGAGAAAAATTTCTTGGAGGCCTGATTCCAGTTGATACTTGCTGATACCTGTTGATATTTGCTTAGAAAATAAAATGGGGGAAAGGAAGCCGGTAAAAGTAGCTGAGGTTCCTTGACGCCTCTTTGGCCTGAGTGTTCTCTGCCATTTTGTGGACTGAAACACAAGGGGCCAGGTGTGACTATAACTCTCCTTGATTTAATAAGAATGCACTTAGAGAAGACAATCTGTCCTGCCAGTGACAGAGTCATAATCTACCCACTGATGTACTGATCCATCTATCCAAAATACTTACTGAGCATCTACTCTTTGGTAGGTCATATGCTGGACTCTGAAGCCATTGCATAGCTCAGTGATCTGCAAATATTTTCAGTAAAAGTCTGGAAAATGAGTAGTTTAAACTGTGGGCCGTAAGATCTCCATCACAGCTCCTCCATTCTGTCATTGTCATATGTCATTTTGTAGTGCAAAAGCAGGCATAGAGGATACTCGAACAGATGAAGGTGACTGTTCCAATAAAGCTTTATTTATAAATATACATAGCAAACTGGATTTGGCCTCGGACCATAATTTGCAATCCCTGATGTACATGAGTTGGCTAGAGTCCATATTAATTGGGGACAACATCATATTTTCTGGCCATCATTTTTGTGTTCCTAAGTAGATAGAGAAAAGAGGGAGTGAAGAAGCAGGAAGAAGCAGGAAGAGCTGTGACAGCTTCTTAAAAGAGGACATACTTTAGCTGAGTTTTGAAGAATGAGTAATAAATCACCAGGCTAAGGAAAGAACACATTTCAGACACAAACAACATTAAATGAGGGTCTAAATGTGTGAAAGAGCATGACCTCTTCTAGGAGCCAGAAGAAGCTCTTGGTGCACTTGGAAGGATGGCAGAAAGGAAAGAGGTATTTCTGTAGCAAGTGCATTTCTGTAACGAGCCCAGCGAAGTCTTGTTTTTGCCTGTTGTGTCAAAAAGGATAGAACCATCCCAAATCCAGGGGCAGGAAGCCCATGACTCCAACTACCAGGGCAATGGTCTCAGCCTTGACAATGATAATTTGATGCACAGTTAATTCTATTGCAGATATCATATTAGACTTTAATCCATTTTTAACGTTCAGTCCCTTTAAGAACACTATAAAGATAGTATGATCAGACCCATTCTACAAGTAAGGAAACTGAAGCCCATCTTGATTATATTATTCATGAAAATTCACATAGGTCTTCATTGGCAAAAGAGGGGTTTGAATTCAAGTCCGAGTGACCTCACAGTCTATGCCCTTATGCACTAGCTCAGCTATTCTCAATAGGCATAATAAAAACTGGGGGGGGGGGTCCACAAATGCAAATTCTTAGACCTGCCCCCAGAAGGTTCTGAAACACTGGTGTGGAACAGGGCCTAGGAATTTGCGTTTTAGCTAACACGTCCAGGTGATCTCGATGTAAGTGGTTCTTGGGAACTACACTCTATACAATAAGTTACTCTACATCCTAAGCTCACATCCAAAATAGGGTGGCCAGCTATCTGGGTTTGCACACAGAGAGTCCCTCACCCCTGGAACTTGGGACAGCTGATGAGCCTACAAGCCTCACTCAGTCCACATGTATCATTCCTAGCTCGATGCCTGGCACATGGTCGACCCTTGAAAAATATTTGTGGAGTGAATGAATGAACACAGCTCACAGCGGAAGCCCAGGGTTGATTGGCAGGGCTTTCCTGCAGCTGGGAATTTGAGGGAATCGTCAAGGGCTAACTCAGAGGGACAGCTTCTCCCGCTCCCCTGAGGAGTTAGTCACAGCCCTGGAAAAAGTGATGCCTCATCATGTTCCCATTTGTGCTTACATGTTCAGGCGATGTTTGTCCTTAATGCAAGAAGAAAGGAGAAGGAGGCAGGAGTAAATCTTTTCCGTCATGATTACTCTTTCTGCCTTTCTATTGCCCTCTCCTGAAACTCATAACCGTCCCCTTCCCCTTCTGCAGAGAGACCTACCCACTGGGTGGTGGGGGCTGTAGGAGGGACCCCAATGGTGAAAGACTGGATCCTGACATCTTGTCCAATGTCTGCCTCCCATCTGTTGGTGACACTCCTTGGCAAGTTGGTGATACTCTTAGGACCCGAGAAACGGCATGTAAAGTTGGGGGGTACCGAACCCCTTTCCTGGTTATCTCATTGGGCTGGCCTGAAGTGCCTGCCTGTGGACAGGGCTATGCAAAGTGGAGGCAGCAAGGCTCAGATAATAAAATATATTTTTATCATAAATATCTGTCCATTCATCACTCATCTACTCAATGGGTATCTTGAGCCCCCCCCCCGTTCAGAGGCAACGATGGCCACAGGCTTTTGGGATCTCACTAGTTTAGAACTTCAGGTATGTGGGGGGGAGTCAGGCATGTAACGAGGATAGAATTACAATCATTACAGTCATGAGAGAGCTCACAAAGAAAAGAAGAGGGCTTTGTCAGACCCCATAACACGGGGACCTGGCCCGGTCTTGTGGTTCGTGGAAGGTATCCCTGAAGGTCCAAAGGTTGAGTTGGAGTTAGCCAGATGGAGAAAGGGAGGAATGACATTCTAAAACAAGGGAACAGCATGTGCAAACACATGTTTACAAAGGGCAGCAAAACTTTCTAGCATAACCTTTCTTCTCTTCCCTTTCTCAGTCTCTTCCCTTCCTCCCCCAGTCTTTTTCTCCCCTTCTTCGTCTCCTTCTAATACTCTTCTTGTTTTCCTTCTAGTGTGGTTACTGTGTGTATCAATCTATGTGCTGCTCATATTGAACAGCTACCATTCCCCAGGCTAGAAATGGGCTCCCAAATCACCTAAGTGCTGTATGCTTTCCTTCCAAACTTCCGTCTCTAGACGGGGTTCAGTGGTGTGAAAGAAAAGAAAAAGCCCCGGGGGACTCCTCACTATGTTGCAAATCACTTAAGAACAGGCTCCACGGCCCCGCCCTTGCACAGCACCCAAGCTCTCCATGGGCTCCTGGTGGGCCCTGGGGTCTTCAGGTGGGCATCCCAGCCACAGTGGATCTGGCTCGGTTTGCACATTTGGTGAATTGGAAAACGATTCCCTGAGTGGAGAAACAAGTGGCGTCTTCGGGAGAAACAGAACTCTTTTCACATAGTTTGCTCTGATTTGTGCTACATTAAAATAAACCTTCCGAGTCAGCTTCTGGTGCGAGCCCTAGGACTCTTCTAGATGTATTGTTTTCACAAAGACGTTTTCATTGTTAATCAATGGGGCGCCATGGATTTGACGCTCCAGTAGTGGAGTACAGGTTTTGCAGCTATTTATTTACTGGGAGGGAAACAGAACAGTGGTTCCATTTGCCACTCCTGAATTTATTGTCGGTCCTTCTGTGTGGTGTAAAATTTGCCCTCGTCTTCAACAGCCCTCAGAAATAAGCATTCCAAATATATTCGCCTGCTGTACAGAGATGTGCTGATGCCTCTCCTTGCAATTTTGCATGAGAGGATGGGAATCAGTAGCTCTAAGTGGTAGGAAATGATTCTTGGGAAGAACAAAACATCTGGGGCCTTTGTAAAGCCTAGGAAATGCCAGGAATCACAAAGGTGCCACCTGGGGTGGCCCACTCAGAAGGGCCTGGGTTAATCACGGCAGACATCAGGGAGCAAGGAAGGAGGGTTTCCCACACCTACAACAGCACTGAACTGTAATAGGACGCACTTTTTCTGCAGGATAACCACAACCATTGGTCAACCAATGGGCCCACCAGGTCTTCCAACCACACCTACTACCTGAAGCTCATGCCCTTCTCCCTCCTCTACCAAAATAAAGGGAAATGTCTGGACGTAGCCTGGAGAATTAGGATTGTGTAAACTTAAGCAATCTGGAAGTCCCCAAACCTTCCTGCCCAGTTGCAAGAAGCTTCCTGAAAACAAACAGGAAATGAGACTGGTTTCCAGCCATTTTACCCGGGAGCCAAAGGTACACTGAAGCTGGAGGGCCCTGCTCCCTGGGGCTGATGGGACACATTTCTTCGCAACTCAGCATGAAATCAGCCATGGCGGGAACATTTTCACCAGGAAAACTGCTAATTGCTACAAATCAGGACTTCATTTTTTTTTTTAATTTGTCAGCACACTGATGCCAAATACCACACTATTATACATTCTCTATCCCCAGATTGCACACCCATTTATTTATTTATTCATCCAACCCATATTTATTGAGCTCTTATTATGTGCCAGCACTCTGGAGTAGGAAGTCCAGTTTCCATTTTATCTGTGTGAAAACTGAAAGTCAGAGAAGTGAGCTGATTTATGCAGAAACACTCAGTACCAGCCCTCTGCCCAGCGCTGGGGATGGGGGAGCAATAGACAGCCAAGTCTCTGCCCTCACTGAGTTTACATTCCTTCCACTTTTAAATCTGCATGTATTATATGATTATTCATTTTCCTCTTTTATAAAAGATTTCAAGGCATGTGAACCAGTGTATCAGAGCTTCAGATCAGTTGAAATAAGAAGTGTGGTTACAGTGAACTAATGTCCTCTCCCCAAAAGCAAAGCCATTGTATGTGGCACTGGGAGGAGGAAGCATCTTATTGTAGGTTTGATTTCCATTTGTATCACTGATTATCAGAAAGCATCTTAAGTAAACACCTGGAGTAGGAGTTCTGGTTCCCCCGTTATGTTTGAGAAAGCTGCAGAGGTGAACCGGCAGAGGCAATATTACAGCTTTAGGAAATGGGATAAGAGTAGACCTTGATGCCAGGGACCCCAAATGGGACTATGTAGTCCCAGGTGCTTTGTAAATAGGGAAGGGCTTTACAAAAGCCGGCCTTAATTGCCAGGATTGTTAGTCTTGTCTTTAGTGTTACTATTACTACTCCATTTAAAAATGAAAGCATATGACCTTATAATACCAAACACAGTCCTGGACTTCCCTTTCTGGGAGAAAGAGCTCCTGTAACTTTTCAGGTGTCCCCGGTCCCTCTCCACCCTTAGGACAGTCTCCCAGGGCAGCGGGGGTGGGGAGGGGATTTCCTACTCCAGGGGGTTGGAGAGCCAGGGTTTTCAGGGAGTATCACTGCTCTGCAGCGGCTGGGATGATAAACAGGAGGAGATCTCATTGGCTCCCCCAATCCAGCCATTGGGCTTTAGCCAAATCAGAGCTATCACGGGACCCTGAACCAGAGATGAGCAACATCTGCTAGAAATCGAGGCTTCTCGCCCCATCCACACAGTAAACCACTCTTCCTAGCAAAACAAAATGTTCCCGTTTATAATTATTTATTTATTTATTTATTTAATTTATTTTTTTTTTTTAAGAAAGTCATGCGAGGCACTAGCGTAGTGCTGAAGCTGGTTGTGTTCAAAAACTCCAAAAATGATAACAAATGTTTTTATTTTATTTTCCAAACCATATGGACTTGCCAGCTCAATGCATCACTGCTTGTTTATTCTAGAGCAGCTGTCGGCACCCTGATAATGCTACAGTATCGCTCAAGTGCAGACTGCCAAACCACAGTATATGGAAATCATCCCACAAACTGAAAGAAAAAAAATAATAAAACCCCACTTCAGATTCCAACGGTGAACTTCTGTGAGGGAGAGGGTCGGATAAGGGGTGTGGAATCCTATAAATAGTCTCAAAATTCAGTATGTTTTAACCAGGATAAAGTATGACTCGTCTGGTTAATCACAACTAGTATTTGACCTTTACAAAGGTACAATTTATGTTTCATTGCCAAGTGCAACTTGGTGTTTTCTTCTTTTAATTACTAAACTGTGATTCAGAAGTCAGCCACAAGAACATAGTTTAGAAACTTGATTCCCTATAGGTTTTAGGCACTTTTTATGTATTTATTTGTTTTGATCATGAAAAAATAACCACTCATGACAGGGGTAGCCAGCCAAACACACACATCTCGGCCTTGTGTCCTAGGATCACCCGAAACTTTTATTAGAGTCAGTTGACCAAGTCTGGCCCCTGTGTCCTACATAGAGAAGAGTAAGTTTAGCAGATAATCTAACCACAAAGAAAAGTCCCCTAGTTAGGAGGAAGTGGTTCTGCCAGAATGGATAGAGTGTTGTGCTTCTGTTTGCCCTGTGGACCCAAATTCCACCTACTAGAACTTCCTTTATTGTCCATACATGATACTGGAGGCGGCTGGGCTAGAAGGAAGAGGAAGACAGGTCATAGGTAAGCCTTCCCGTGTACGAGGCACTAAGCCTTATCTCATCTCATCCCCACCGGACCTCAGTGAGGTGGGCAAGATTATCCCCCTTTTACGGATGTGGAAATTGAGCCTCGGAGGGGGGAGTAGCTAGTCCAAGGCTGTTGTGGGTTGAGCTGTGTCTCCAAAAGGGATGTGGAAGTCCTGACTCCAGTACCTGTGAATGTGACCTTATTTGGAAAAAGGATCTTTGCAGATGTAATTAAGATGCAAGGTAAGATGATGGAGTGGAGTTGGCCCTTAATCTAATATGACTGGTGTCCTCATAAGAAAAAGGAGAAGAGACACAGAGACAGACAGACAAACACATGCCACCTGAAGACACAGACTCCCACAGAGGAGAGACGATGTGAAGACACGCAGGGAGAATGCCATGTGACCGTGGAGGCAGAAATTACAAGGAAAACCAAGGAATGCCTTGCTAGCAACAGTAGAAGCTACGAGAAAGGCATGGGACAGATCCTCCCCTCAAGCCTTCAGAGAGAGCAGGGCTCTGCCAACAGCCTGACTTTGGACTTTCAGCCCCCAGAACTATGAGGGAATTAGTTTTAGTTGTTTTAAGCGACTTTGTGGGAATTTGTTAGGGCAGCCTCAGGGAGACTAATACAAAGGGTTGATATGGTTTGGACACCTTCACGTGGCTGGATAGCCTTCACCTAAAGTGATAAAGGGGAACACTCTGTGCAGGAATCCCAACACGTTTCAAAGAATTCCAAAGATAAATGGGAAATACGCAATGGGGATGGGAGAAGGGGGGGGAAGTCCCTCCCTGCCTCCAGTTGCTCCTCAGGGACTGAATGTTTCCTCCACGCCACGTATTCTACCAGGTGCCCGGGATTCAGAGATGAGTCAGCCATGGTCCCTGCCTTGGGGAGCAATGATCCAATGACGTTGGCATTATTATCCCCAATGTACGGATGAGGTCCCTAAGAATGGAGATGGAATCGTAAAGTAGATCAATGGAACTTGGATGCCTAACATCTTCTTAGAATAAGGGGGTGTTCAAAGCAGTGTGTGATGGCTATATGGGATTGTGTCAGGGAGAGGAAGGGGTGGCAACTGAGGAACAGTTCCAAATAAGGATCTCTGGCAGTGATGTCCACACTGGGGAGGTCAGAGGACACTGAAGAGAAAGGCTAGCTGGGTGCAGAAGCCATGCATTGGCAAGAAGGTGAAGCCTTGAGCCTCTGCAGGAAGGCCTTGAACTGCAGGGTGAGTAGTTTTGTGGGGGTTCTGGTAGCCCATGGCAGGTTTTGCAGAGAGGACTGACAGGCAGGGTGCCCAAGCTGGTTCTGAACGACTAATCCAGCAGGAGAGGAGCTCAAGCAGCCCACAGCTGTGCCCAGACTCACACGTGGGCATTGGCTTTCTCAGATCAGTTAATTCCTCTGAAACCGGTCAAGCCAGTCTGGGTGCTGGGGATCCACTGTCATATAGCCAAGCCTGTGGGTCCCCAAGTCTTGATATGTCTATCCGCCCTTCTCTTGAGGGAAATGACACCACCTAAGCACCAACACAGGTCATTTTGATAATTTGCTCCATCATCTCATTTGGCAAGAAAAATCCGACCAAGTAGAAACCACACCCCCGCCTGGGGGAGCCTCTGGGTAGTGGGTTTCAGGAATGAAGAACCATTTTGCTCGCATAAAAAAAAAAATCTTTGGGGTTCTCTAAAGTCTTAATATTCACTTAGCAAATAAACTGCATTCCTCATTACGTGTTGCATTTCTGATTTTTTCTGGATTTAAGGCTTACACCAATTAGTGTAAGTAGTTAAACCTCCATGTTTTTCAGCATGCTTATTAAGTGTCTATTTTATGTCATTTTATGAAGTATTTATTTTGTTGGGCACTGTGTTAGACTTTCACATCGTTTTGAACATTTGTATCTTACTTAATCCTAACAGCACCCAGTTTTATGATCCCTAATTTTCAGATAAGGAAACTTAAGGCCCAGTGAAGGCAAAGGACCCCTGAAAGGTCAACTAGCTGGCTGGATGGAGCACAGGCCTCCAATACCAGTCTCTTGATTCCAGTCCCTGTTTTGTGACCATGTTACTCTTCCCAAAAATCGAAAGGTGAATGATGTCCTTTTTTTTTTCCAGGACAATAAAAGAATAGGCCCATACTCTGTTCATGTATTGGCTTAGAGAGGGAGGAATCCCTCTCAAAATATCCTGGTCCTCTGACCCCCACCTTTGCCAAACACACAACACACATACACACTCAAACACACACAGCTGAGCCCATAATAACATCCTTGCCCTTGAAAAGGGCCTCAGATACAGCTTGAAATGAAGATTGCTGATCTTTTAATGTTTTGGTCAAAGAAAATATGGTTGGTAGAATCTTTATAAGATGTGCTAGGTAGTGACCCTGCAGGTATCTCTCGCTCTACATAGTGATTACTTTTCTGAAAAGTTGCATGTAATTGTTATTGGTAAATCCCATATGATTTAAAATTCATTAGCAGAACTTCTCTTGAAAGTAATTCTGGGGACACCTGGGTGGCTCAGTTGGTTAAGTGTCTGCCTTTGGCTCGGGTCATGATCTTGACATCCTGGGAGCCAGCACCCTGCGTGAGGCTCCCTGCTCAGTAGGGAGTCTGCTTCTCTTCTCCCTCTGCTCCTCCCTCCAGCTTGTGCTCTCTCATGTGCTTGCTCTCTCTCTCTCTCTCAAATAAATAAAACCATGAAAAAAAAAGAAAAAGAAAGTAGTTCTGCAGCATCTTGGTTTATATAATGAATAGTCTGTTTGTAACTTACCCATTTACAAATTATAATTTTTTAAACCTCAGTTGTAAGGAAGTTGTGACCACCCATCTACTAAAAGGGGTTGACCATTTCTTTTTTCCTTCCCCTCCTCAGATGCATCTCTGACTTGAGGTTTGTCAATCCCCAAACATTAAGAGATGTAAAGATTCTAAATCTCTATCAAACATTTAACATAAACTCTTTAAAAAATTCACCTCCATGGGGCACCTGAGTGGCTCAGTTGGTTAAGCCTCTGCCTTCAGCTCATGTCATGGTCTGGGGGTCCTGGGATCGAGCCCTGGGTCAGACTCCTGGCTCAGCGGGGAGTCTGCTTCTCCCTCCCCCTCTTCCTCTGCTACCCACCCCCAGCTCATGTTCTCTCTCTTATGCTCCTCTCTCACACATGCACGTGTTCTCGCTCAGGTAAATAAATAAAATTTTTAAAAAATTCATCTCCAGGTCTTGCATTCCAAATGTTAGGTCTATGCATTCCAAATGTTTGGGTCTCAGTTTTCTCGTATAAACAAAGCTCTATGCATTAGCTTCTGCTTCTGAAAATG
Organism: Mirounga leonina; assembly: GCF_011800145.1. Taxonomy (NCBI): domain Eukaryota; kingdom Metazoa; phylum Chordata; class Mammalia; order Carnivora; family Phocidae; genus Mirounga; species Mirounga leonina. Next base: position 8,140,024 of record NW_023270469.1, read on the forward strand.
AAACGCTCTCCCATCCCCCAGGCTGTCTAAGACAGAGTTTGTGGATATGTGGAAGTCTAACATTGATCTAAAAATGACAAAGAGAGTCCCTCTTTCCAAACACATGAAAACAATGAATTCTAGCCAGGAAAGAGAAAAGAAAATAAACATTACTGAAGGCATTATAAAATGTTTATTACACAGACCAGTATGTCAAGCTATATGCATGTCATTCTTTGGAGTCCTCACTGAGGACTTCATCTATACCCAGGGAGGAACAACGAATCCATGCAAATAGCAGCCGTTAAAAGATAATCCCCTTTCTACACGTGACCTGACTCCAGATGGAGGTGATGGACAACTTGGAGGAGCTGCTTCTGGGGGAGGAAAGAGTGGTCTTCCCAAAGACAGACCCAGGCCATGCCCCGTAGAGTGTTGGCTTACAAGCTGACTCCACACTGACAACTGACTTTCCAGATGCTGGTAGCTTGCCACCAGGACCCAAACACTGGGAAAAACACATGAAGTGTCAGATTTGGTTAGGATTGCTGGATGGGACTCCAAAGACTGATCAGCTCCAACAAGGACTGACCCAGATAGTGAAGGCTTGAGTTTTATTTAGTTCTTTAGCTCTGCCCAATTTTTCTGTCTCTGTCTTCTCTGAAATAGTTAAAATTAATGGTAAAAGAATAACTCTGTACTTTAGTAACTATGTTTCCTTCAGAAAATCTCTAGAATTCTCTAAGCCTCCCTTCTCTCATCTTTAAAAAAAGCAAATGGTTGCTATGAGGATTAAATAAGTACACATCAAGCACTACCTCTGGTCCACAGAAAGCACACCATAATTTGGATGCCCTTGTGGTTTCTGTTGTAGTAGTGCTGAGAGTGGTGCTGATGGTGCTAATGGTGGTGGTGATAATGATGGTAATGGTAGTGATGGTGATGATGGTGATGGTGCTGATGATGGTCATGGTGGTGATGATGATGGTGGTGGTGGTGATGAGGGTGAGGGTGATGAAGATGGTCATGGTGGTGATGATGATGGTCATGGTGGTGGTGGTGATGGTGGTGGTGATGAGGGTGAGGGTGATGATGATGGTCATGGTGGTGGTGGGATGATGGTGGTGGTGATGGTGGTGGTGATGAGGGTGAGGGTGATGAAGATAGTCATGGTGGTGATGATG